>NC_058022.1:17518720-17716220 GCF_019176455.1 Solea senegalensis
ACATTTACACTGACTTTGAAAACTACCACGCACAATGTGTACAAACACACATATTCATTCCCAGACACACATGCACCACATGACAGAAACCGTTAAGTCGCCCCTCTGATCTGCTGCAAAAAGCAATCCTGTTGATGGACGGAAACCCTTTCACACAGAACGAGAACGAGAGCTGACAGCAGAACTTGCCTCTACAAGGAGGCCGAAAGTCCACAGCAGCTGCAGCTGAAGAAACACAGCAGCCGTGACGATAAATGATGGATTTAATGAAAAATGGATGGGGTTGTAATGGGCCTGGAAGATGCCACAGTGTACTAAGACATGGAGGCGGAACAGAAAGTCCCAGTAGTGGAGGAGGAGACGCTGCTGCTCATGTTTTCATCACAGGGGGAAAAAAGGAAATAAAAGTAAACCGTGTGTTTATTTATGTGCTGGCGTCCAGTTTGGCTGTTCCTCCTGTTAATAGAATGGAAATTGCTTCAAATTGATTTTATTCTACTTGTGCTGCACACTGCCCGTGGTGTGTGTCTGTATGAACTCCAGAGTGGAGGCAAGACTCTATTCCTTTGGTTTACTGTCCTAAGGCACAGCAGCAGCAGCAGCAGCAGCAGCAGCAGCAGCAGCAGCAGCACTGATACACATGGGAATATACTGAAAACCTACATGTGCCAAAGGAACGGGACGTCTCAGGGCATGCTAAATCACTGAGAGTATAAAATAGAGTTCAAGGTTCAAGATTTTTATTTGCCAATTGGACATGCACAGTTACAGTACAAGTGTCTAAGAATGACTGGGAGGCATTTGTATAAAAAGGAGGGTAAGTGATAAAAGCTGAATAAAAAAATACAAAGCAATATAAAGGAAATAAAGAGGGCGACAACTCTGTGCACACAATAAAAATACTGTTATAAACAAAATAAAATAAACTATAATTTACTATATCAAATCAATCAAGCAGAATATAGTGAGGTAAACTTCATCCATTATGCTATAACTGGATTGACACAACAGCAAATGCTGTGACTGTAGTCTTGGGACAAAACCAACACCTACGGTGAAGTGCGGAATAAAGCCTGTGGGTGGCAGTAGAGAACACTCAACATGTACATATTTTAAATGTATTAAAATTCCGTGTAGGATGTGGCCATTACTCAAAAATGACAAGATGCATTGTATAGTGATATGCATCATATCAATAGGTTGTATGAAATAGCCAGCCCATAATAGAACAACAAAACAAAGTGCAAATCATATTGTGGCTCTACATCTCCCTCTAGAAAGAAGCAGTGCACTGAATGCACGTCTACTGACAACACAACAATGTATAGATTAGATTAAATTTGATATCATTGATCTCACACTGAGGAAATTCACCAGTATCCACTTCAAAAATCTTGAAATATCCTTTTTTACGGCTCCTATATTCTTTGTCACGCCACAACTTAGAACAACAGAGCAACTCTTCCCATGATGTTCCCTGAAATTAAGTGAACTGTACAATGATTAGTCATGTACAGAGTTCTATTTGTGCGTGGCTATAAGTGGAGCATGTGAAGCTCTGGACTCGAGCACCCTGCGGAGCAGCTGCAGCTGAGCTTTACCAAGGTTATAAATACTCAAAGAGCTTTGTCTCACTGCAGGGACACTACTGTTTTACATCCCACATCACATCAAATTCACAAGTTTTATTTGTTCAGCCCACTTTTACAAAATCACAGCACAAACACATTTTAGCAGGAACATTTGGAGGAAACGTCAGAATGAGCCACAGAGGAACGAACGCTCTTCCAGGACTGACAGACGTAAAATTGAAGATGACGTGAAGAAAATAATCCACGGAATGTTTTGTTTATTAATCCTCCATGAGGGATGATTTATTCATCAAACCTAAACACCTGACAGGATGTGGTTTTAAAGACAAAGCGTGTTCAGTTACTGTACATGGTCTCAGCACATGAGCACATGTGTTATCAGGCCCCATAATCACTGTAAAGTGGTCAATGTTTGCAGTTTATTTAGTGTCAGCTGTTTCTGTGAAGGTTACGTAACAAGGTTTCTCAGTGGAGATACAACTTTGATTATTGCTGTGATACACGCCATTTAATGACCCTTAAGTAGGGTCATTAAATCTCACAAGGTCCTGGAATGATGATGATGTAATGTGCAGGCTCCCCCTAGTGGCACTTCAAAATAAATGACTTGGACTGTATGTTGGTGGGCTTGGCAGCAACGCAAAGTCATATGAAATCCCAAATAATACAGGCTTCACGTTTAAATCTTCCACACTGATTCTGGTAATGCTTCATTTTGTCCTTTTTTTTGTCTTCTCTGCTCTTGTAATTTTCATATTGTTGTTTTGTCATGAAAAAAAAACAGTGGAGGAGTCTGAAATATTTGTTTTTAACGGTTTTGTTGGACGCAGGAAGGTGAGAGGAGAGGAGATGAACCAAAAAACTGCCAGAGAAGGAAACGTCTATTAGTCTGAATATTGTACAACATGGGACTCTTTCAGGTGGTAACGGGGAATGGAGAGGGAGACGGGTCTGTTGCTTCCATTTCAAATGAAATGGTCTTGATATGTGCTGTGTGTGTGTGTGTGTGTGTGTGTGTCTCTCTGACGAAAGGTTAATTGGGTGGCTGCTGCTGTCCCAAAGACAGAGACAACAGGATTTGTAATAGCTGTGACATTCTTGCCTGCTCTCTTGCACACTCCAGGCAACGGTGTGAGAGTGTACGTTGTGTGGGTGGATGTGTGGAGGGGTGGTGGTGGTGGTGGTGGTGGTGGTGGTGGTGAGATGTGCCTATATATAAAGCCTATTTTGTTTCCACTCAGAGAGAAAAGTCAGACTCAAAGAGGAAAAGTTAGATTCTGTAGCGTCTCCATGCAGGTTCTCGCCAAAGTGTCATTTTATTAGTGTGTTTCTTAAGAGTTATTGACACATATAGAATAAAAACAAATACATCTGGGCTGAATTGATATCTAACCTTTAATGGCAACAGTTACCACAGTCCGACTGTACAGTTGCTTTAGTTTTAGTCATGACTGCAGGGGAAGAATTAAAGCTAAATAAAACTATTATCACTATTACCAGGAGCATATGTTGCACTTAAGTGTTTCTACAAACCACACATACTGTATGTGTGAGCTCACGTCTCTGGACGAGAGCACGTTAACAAGATAGTGTTTTACCAGCTAGTGGCTTGTGTTTTATTTATTCTTTATTTGAAATGAAAATAGCTCTCTGTTTTCTGCTGTTTATAATACACGACGACTATTATCTTTACTTTTTACTCTTGGCGCTGCAGTGATACTGCAAATGTCCACGTTGTGGGACTAATAAAGGATTATCTTGTCTTATCGCATACGGTTTGATGATGAGAAAAAAAAGAGTCTCAGCGTCAGACAGCACATGGTTTTGCTTGTTAAAGAGTGTCACTAAATAAAACTGCTTTCTATCTGAGATTCTGAGATTCTGTACATGAGCTGGGTCATCTCGCTCTCTGCATGAAACTTTCCAGGCTGGAAGAAAGAGTGCAGCCATTTTGGATATTTCAACACACACACACACACACACATACAGAACTCCTCTGAGGCTCAGGTGATGTGAGAGCAGGTGTCGTAAGTCATCAGCTCAGCGGCTGTGTGAGAACAAAGCCAGGGAACACACACACACATATATATATATAAATGTTGCATTGGTGTGAACAGACAAGACCTTGAGCTAAAATGAGTCTGTGCTCATCTAATAATGATGCTGTCATCAGTGCAACATGTGTCATCTACAGAAAGAGAGAGACTATACGAACCTTATTATTGAATGCAATAGTAATTTGAGGTCTGACTTCTTGTCTTTGTGTAGCACTTTCAGCATTTTACTCTAATTTAACAGCTCAGTCATTGTGACGGTTCAATGCTGTGTCCACTTTCCCCCTAAAACCAGTCTCGCAAGATCAGGCTCGTCTTGCGATGTCTAAACACACACACACACACACACACACACACACACACACACACACACACACACCCTGTGTACCAGCTATAAGATTATTTTAAAAGAAGCAGAGAAAACCACTGTCGGAAGAGGAACCTGTGTGAGCGAGAGGCCACACACACACGAGTAGACGTCGGACTGGCTTTTTTTTTTTCAAATGGCGAGAATTGAAAAACACAGAAGTATGCAAAATGGATGGCGACAGGCATGGACATGACTCCATGTTTGCCGGCTCCATTGAAAACAAATGCACATGTAAGTGAAGGGAGGGGTGAGTGTGAGCAGTGTGAGGATGGATATGTCATAAAAACATGTACTCATACTAAAGTTCTGCTTTAACTCTCAAAACTATCAACAACAAATCAAACCCGTGTAAAGATACCTAACTACTAAACAGAAAAGCCAAAGTCTCACACAAACCTAATGACATCTACTTCCTTGTTCTGCCCACTATAAGGTCTGTACAGTACATACATATACAGACCAAATCCTCTTGGATCTAATCTGGATTAAATCCTGCTTGCCTTGTTCCTTCCTGGTGCCATTTACGGTGGCGTGCTAGGTGAAGTGTTAGCGCTACTTAGCCACTAAAGTCATGAAGAGTCAGGAAATGACATGACAACAAGCTACAAAGCTGAACAGTGTGTGAGCACTTCAACTGTCAGCTCGCGACAGGCTTTAAAATCAAAGAACAACAACGACGACAAGTACAGTAGAGCGGTGATGGAGGGAGCGGTGCTAAACTTCACCTCGCTACAGGCTTTAAAATCAAAGAACAACAACGACGACAAGTACAGTAGAGCGGTGATGGAGGGAGCGGTGCTAAACTTCACCTCGCTACAGGGCCGTAGTTTTATTCTTTCATTTTTTAGTTCACATTGGTTTTAAATAGTTTCTGATGATATAAATGAGGATGATTGACAGCTCAGATGATTGACTTGTGATAAGTTTGGTGGGTGTATCAGTGGGACCTCTCTATCGTCAAACTCTACGGTGTGAAATGTTTTTTTATTTGTAATTAAAGATATGAACACCTACGTGAGGATAAGTCATGTTCCTTCACAGTGGGTATTATGCAGTCAGCAACACGTTTATATTAACTTTCTCGCAGTTTAAGTCCAGCAGACTCGGACTGTGTGGGAATGTGCCTTGGGAAGATATGTAAATTCAATTTGCAAACATTTGCATTTAAATCTCCGCACTAATGGACAACATTGCACAATGTAACTTCCTTTAAGCAAAAGGAAATACAAAGGCTTTACAAACAGTGCAATCAAAGCAAAGGATGGAAAAGGACGGCATTAGGAGAAATGAAAAATAAACTAAAGAATCACACACTGTTAACGGGAAAAGTGGCTCATACATTCATATTTATTACCAACAGTGAGTGCAGCGAGTGCCCGTAATATTATAACCACTGGAAATCATTTGCCTGTTTCAGTCGGCATGTTGGAGAAAGGAAGATCCAAGGGGAAAAATGAAAGTATGCAAAAAGGTAGTAAATGTCTGCATGGTGTTATATTGTTCTACCAAGTGATGTTAAATGTCTTTCAGGGTGATGCAGTTATTAGCGTGGTATAACTCATCGGTTTGTGAATTGCCATTTTGATGGGACCATTGCTCCTCCTACAGCATATCATGCTTCACTGACTAATCATAAAAAACTGAAACGACCAATTTAAGCCATACACTCTTCAGGGAAATGTTTTCTGATGTTATTCATCACACAACTAATTTATTCATAGCTTACGTCCAAACCATTCTTTTCCAGCCCTGAATTTGGAGACATTTGAGAAACCTTTGAAACAATCGGCCATGTGTTCAGTCACCAGCATTTATTTCATGGCTGCTCGTTGAGTTTCAGCTGTGAGCCACAATCTCAACTGAAACGCTCACTTTCAGTTTCAGTTTCATGAATCTTTTTTACTTTCACCACTGTTGTTTCTCATAGTAGTACAGACAAAACCGGTTTCAGGACTTTCAGACAATTGACTATAGGTGTGAGTGTGAGAGTGGACGATTGCTTGTCTCTATATGTGTCCCTATGATGGACTGGCGATCTGTCCAGTGGTGTGACCTTGCCAATTGCCGTATGTCAGCTGAGATTGGCACAGCTCCCCCCATGACCCTTATGTGGAGGATAAAGCAGTAGCAGATGGATGGATGGACTCTCAGGACCTTTTCCTTTCCAGACCTGTAGACCACATTGTTATTTCTGTACAGCCTATGGTGTAAAGTCATCCTTTACTTTGAGCTCTGTGTGTTTATTTTACCATTAATAATATATATGATCTGAGTATGAAGCTGTTGAAGAGACAGTGCAGGACGGCAGGACAGTTAAAGCTGCAGGTCAATGACTGATCATGACCATGTATATGCTTATCTCTTACACACACACACACACACACACACACACAAGCACAGACTGATGGTTCCTGGCTGAGAGTTGAAAGTCCTTCCACGTCAGTGACTTCAAATCTCAGATCTCACTCTCGAGGAGAGACATGTTTTCGACAGCATTCGGTTTCATTTTTTGTTTCAGATGGACAGATCCAACATTCAAGTCAATGTGCAAAGTGGAAGCAGATTCAAAGATTATCCATTTTATGATAAAATTTTTTTTCCTCTCTCCTAAAATGGTAACAAAAATAACCAATAAGAGAATGTTTAAAGTACCAGATGGATAAGCAGAAGCCTGTTGATAAAAGTAGGAGCACCGGTGAAATCTGTAGACCTCTCTACTCACAACACTCCTCTGCTGTTCCCTCTTTATTCTGTGTTAGTTTATGCATCAGCTTTACACTGTGGAGTGGAGCTTTTCTTCTTTCTATACGCTGACAGGATGATCACGTACTGTAGGCCTGCTAGTAGTCATGTGATAGTAAATCCTGCTCGGTGCTGTAGCACGGAGGGCTTCTGCTGCATGCATTCAGTGGATGTGTGCATATCTAATGCATATCTTTACAACAACAATCACAATATTATCTTAGACGATTTATCTTGACCACCTCTAAAAAACACTGGACATTTAAACGAGTGTCCTCTCTAGCAACAACCCTCAGTTCTATCAAACAGTACAGAAACAAAGTCTCTTGGCCTCAGTTTGACTTCACAAACGACCACAGAGGTTTCTCCAGTCTGACCAAGGGCAAATCAAACACACTCAAACCCAAAGCTGTTTGTGTAAACACCAGTTTGCCCCACAACCTTTATGCTGGGAATGTATCTCATCTGGAGTTCAAGGGAGAGGAAAACAGGAAGAATAAAGACACCAGAAAGAGAGGGCATGGAAGGAGGAGGAGGAGGAAATACAGACACAGGCTTTCCAGATAAAGAGGTTTAATTGACTGTCACAGAGCCTTGTGGTGGTGCTGCAGCTTCCCTATAATAACCAGCTAGAGGCTACCGAGGCTAGCGAACACACGGAGAAGCTGGACTCTCCTCTCATTATCGCTGCCTCCCTCAAGCCTCCGCTGCTGTGGCTCACACACTCTGTTTCAGCTTCATTCCGTCTCATTTGGGTCAAGTCTCTGCATGTTATTGGCACGAGGCTGTGGGATGAATCTCATCGTCAAATCAAATGCAAAGATTTAAAATTACAATTATTAAAACACCACAAATAAAAACCAAAAGAGTAATCGTCAACAGCAAGACTGTGTGTGTGTGTCTTTTATTATAATGAATTTTACTTTTGCCTAAGCATCAAACTGCAGTAGATTAAAAACAACAACAACAATGAATTATATCTGTGGGTATTGTGTGTGTTTGTGTACATGTATTTATGTCTTTGTTAAGACCAAAAAAACAACAACAACGTACACACTTATCTTTGAGAAGACACATTTCCTCTGGTCTCCACTTAGTTGTGAGGTTAAGGTTAAGGTAAGGGACTCGGGATGCATCGTGTGTGTGTGTGTGTCATTTTAGTTAACTGTGCTCTGTTATTTTTGTAGATTCACATCACAAATACCTTCCGCCTCATTACACCACTCCCTTTCTCTCCTTTTTTTCACACCCTTCATCCGCCTAATTCAAACTCACCCCCATCACCTTCATCACCCTCCTCCTGCTCTGTAGACTCTAATAGGCTATTGATTTTCCATCCACTCATGAAGCTGCCTCTGCTTTTAACTTTCGCTCATATTAGCTGTCCATTAACAGCAGTGAGCACGTCAGCACCTTGTCCCTCACACACACACACACACACACACACACACACACACACACACACACACACAGAGGTCAGCTGTGTTAGTCCTCTACAATAATTCAGCACTTTCCCTTTAGATACCAGGTGAAATCTGACAATTTGAAAACATACTGGACATCTTTGTCGCCTCAAAGGTAACATTTGAAAGCATGAATACATGAATATTTAAGGACTCTTTGGGAACTTTACGCCATTTTTAACTGGCCTTATAGACTCTTCTTCGTCGTTTTCCTGATTGATTGGGCTATTGATGATTTCTGGTGGTGTTGCTCTGTTTCATCCATCACTCTCCTGCGTCGTGCACGATGGACAGAATAAAACAGACGAAAGACAGTCTCTGTCTTTTGAGTATAAATGGGCCTTTAGACGCTCAGACGCCCTGAGTGTCCATCCAAACCTCGACATCGCTGTGAGCATCAAGCCAGTCACACTGACAGTGAAAATACAAACTCAAGTGTGAGCCAACAGTGAAGGAAACTGAATATTTATCCTAACCTCAGTTCTTTGCTTAGCCCTGACTTTAACCACAATATCCTGATCTCTAACCCTGAACTACTTACTCTGACTTTCATTTTACTGCAGCTCTGCTCCGAGCGTCTGAATGCGCTGCCACAGATTTATACTGAAGTCAGTGGAAAGCAACAGGTACCTTTGTACGTCTGTCAGGTGATGCAGAGGGACATGATGGAGCGGTGGGACGTATACGACGGGTCGGATAAGCCTACACACACACACACACACACACACACGGGGAGCACATGCCAAATTAAAACATGAAAACCCCCAAATCGAACTGGGATTCGAAACATGAGCGATCTTGCCTTGAGGCACCAGTGAGAACCATCTTTGTACTTTTAGTCTGACTTTGTCACTCAACACTTTGGATAATTGTCGCTTGACAAAACTTAACGAGTCACCTGATGTTACCAATTTGTGCACCTTGAAAGGTTCAAGTTGTCATGGTAACCAATCGTGCTCTATCCTCCAGCCAATTAAGCCTTCTGTCTGTCGGCTTTTTTATTCTTTCTCTTTGTAATTAGACGACGTTGGTGATATACTGTGATTGAGAATTAAGAATTTACTTTCAACAAGATATCATCAGTGCAGAGGTTGGAACAATCAAGAGAGCAACAGGCGGACGGTGTTTTGGTCCAACAGTTGAAGATCAAATGTCTACTCCACGTAAGACATAAGACAATTCTGCATGTGTGTGAGAAGAGAGGACACTTTTTTCAGTCAGTTTTTCTTATTCTCTTAGTTATAACCTCTCAATAATGACACTATTTTATTCATATTCATCCACAACCTCTATTTATATTGTTCCTTACAGCAAACTGCATTCCTCTTAAAAAGTAATATATATGTATATTTATATTTATTCTATGCTGTGTAGCTTATTGTAAGGCAGTGGTTTGTGTTTGTGTGTGTCTGTGGTGACACACACTGAGGGAAAGTGGAAGCTTAACAGCTACACTACTAACGGGACTTTAGGTTAGGGAATTAACCCCGGTTCTCTGCAACATGAATGAATTAGTGAGACATTTATTGGAATCGGGACTTAAAGTCGTCCTTTCAGAAAAGTTCTGCAGTGTTGCAGAAGTTACACACCGGAGCTTTAATCATCTGTCTCTATAATTGACCTTGAAATGACTTTGTTAATGCAAGTGATTTGTTTTGAGTGTGGCTGCATGCTTTGTGTTTCTCCCGCTTTTTTCGTTGAGAAATTGGCTGCGGATGCTTCACAGCTAAAATGTATAGCTTTAGTCAAGGCTGAAGTATTATCTTGATACAAGAAAGAGAGAGCGAGATATAGTGTATGGGTGTTTGCAACTGAACATATTATTTCTGTGATGAAGTGTGTGTTCATATCTCAGATGTCTCAGTAATTCTGTAGCGCTGTCAGGGGTGGAGGTGTTTTGTAGCCGTGCACTGTCAGCGAGGCCTTCAGGTACAGTGACGGAGAGCGTGGGTGGAACAAATGGCGTCTGTGGAAGGTTAATGATGTGTAGTGTTTGCAGCTTTGTATACAGTCAGAGGTGGTATGATTTAGCAGTTTGTCTCACATTGTCATTATCACTTAGTAATGAAAGTGGTGCATCATGACATTTTCCAGCAGCAGTAAAGTGAAACAACAAGTTTACCTTTTTCTTTCTTTCTTTTTCTTCTGTTTGAAAAAGAAAGAATCCCCTTGGCTTCTGGCCTTGGTTTACTTCCCTTAAATACAAGTGCACACATATACTGTATCTCCTGTTGTTGATTCTCTTCAGCTTAAACAATTTGACCAACTATCTTTTATTTATAATTATATTTTTCTCTTTTAACGGCAAAGGAAACATGTTTCTTTTTTCTGCGTATGACAAGAAACACTAAGCGCTCACTTTCCCATTTTACTCATTTTCTTTCAAAGCTTTCAATCAATCGAGATAGAAGAGAAACCAACTGTCGTTTAAATGAACATTGAAGCTATAGTCAGCAATGTTGTCTTTTTTATAGCTCAATAAAATAGAAACAAAAATGAATAAATGATGTCTTTTTAAATAAGTAAAAAAAAATAAAGTTAGATTTTTCCCCTGCACGGATAATTCATTTTATCTGACCATGGCTCTGTACATGACTGTTTTAAGGATCATAATCTTTTATAATATCTCTAGTAAATGTGTCACCACTTCATCTGTAACAAAATTTAACAAAGCATAACAAATGAATAACTAATGGCGATGATGGAGATAAAAAAGCAAACCCCAGATTCCGTGTTTTGGTTTATCTGAAGCGACATGAAAACACAAAGAATCTTAGTTTCAGTTGATGAAAGATTCTCCACTCCTGTCGATCATTTCTTCTCCTAAACTCTGACCTTTTTAGATTTCCTCGACAAGTTCATGCAGCAAACCCAGTGAGCTTATTATTTATTCATTCTTTTTCCCCTGTAACAGAATTAAATCTGCTTTTGTAATCATTCGATTTTGGCATTTTGTTTTTATCCATAACTCTCACGACATCTGTGTCTCATTTGCTCTGCTGTTAGCTTTCTTATTGGATATGATCCCTGTAATCAGGTGTTCCAAAAATAAAAGATTTGTCCAATTTCCTGCCACATCACTCTGGAACATTGTCTCGTCTCTGTTTTTCTCCCTGTCGACTCATTATCCTCCACTATAGTGTTCCTCCATTACCTCGCTCGGCGAGTCTGACATCTCTACTGACGATTAAAATCACACAATCCTCCAGGTGTTTCAAAACCTACAAAAGCAGCTCATTTATGATTCCCTGCTTTACAGGCTTTCACATTTTAATGCTTCTCACCTCCCACCGAGGCTGCGGAGAGATCTTCAATTTTTATTTTTGTGCTAATTGGAGTCCAGAATAAGAGTGGCACCCTCAGTAAAACAATCCTTCCATCCAAATACTCCAATAAATGAAAAGATAAAAAGATCTGTCTGGCACCTGCAAAATGATATTGTCTAAAATCTATTTAGATTATATTGATGGTTTTACTTTATTAATGATGGATTTTACAAATACTACTCGACTGACTTTCTTCTAACCTGGTGGGAGGGTGTGAAACGAGGAGCAGATCGGATTTAAATACAAGATTCAAGACATGCAAACATTTTGAGAAAGTCTCTGATATCAGGTTCAAATTTCAGATCTGAGAAACAAACCCAGTTTCACTGTTTCTTGGATTGGAGGTCTGAACGTCTCTGAGCACTTTCCGATTTACTCTAGTAGGAAGTGCTCAGTCTGGTACATTATACGCCTGTTGCTGTGAGTATAAGGAAACATCACATCTCTGAAAGCTGGCTCCGCTTTATCGCGAGGATTTACAATTAGTGAGCTGCTAAAGTGCAATTTCCTGCTCATAAACCTTTAAATATTTGACTTTACAAGTGGAGTAGCACCTGGATGCACCATTAGCTCGGTTTGTGAGGTGCGTCGTTCAGGGGATCTGGACGTAGTCATTTGGTCATTGACTTTATTATTGACATGCATCCTTTTCAGCGGCTGAGAACACGCGCGTTCCTCGGCAGTCGAGGCTACAACCTACACGAGTTCAGCTGGGAGTTAAGGATTTTTACTTTGTTGGCCTGGGAATGGATCGAATCAATCCTTATGTGTGTGTGTGTGTGTGTGTGTGTGTGTGTGTGTGCACAAATATGTGTGTGTGAGATGAAATTGCAGTGGCCTTTATAGAGAAGAGTTAATTGTGTGATTGGGCAGCTCGGCTCCCTCCTGGATGGCTGTAAATTACGGATCCCCCGGCATATGTGCGGCTGCCGCTACACACACTTGACCTTCTCAAATAGTAGAGGCCAGATTGTGAGGAAGACTGTGAGAGAGAGGAAAAGGGAGATGTCTTATGCTTGCATGTGTCTCCCTCTCTCTCGCCGTGTGTGTGTGTGTGTGTGTGTGTGTGTGTGTGCGCGCGCTGACAATTTGTTTAATGCTAAAGTGGACAGCTGGGCCGTCAGCTCTCTCTTTGGAGAGCTAAAAGCCTCTTTAATTTAGAGAGTTGGAGTGAGAGAGAGAAAAAAAGAGGCAGACAAACAGAGAACGAGAGTGAGTGGGAGCAGAGAACAGTGTAGGCTGCACGGAGAGGAAGGAAATGAAATGAGACAGATGTTGATCTCCATTTCTGAGCCCTGGACAAATACATACATGAATAGAAAAGTACAGTACATAGAAATGACACAGTGGAAACATCAGAATCTATCTCTGGCTGTTGAACTTTACGTTCTTTGTGTGTCACTCACTGAGCTGTAAGCTTTCCTGACAACACCTGCACGGCTCGTGTGTGCCATTGCACCTTAATATTCATGTATACAGTATGCGGCACATATACATACAGTAGATGCAGCAAACACGCCTGAAACTGTGAAAATGAGCTGCTTGTGTGTAAATGACCAACATTTAAATCCTGAGCTAAACGTAATACCACTGTTGCTACGTTATTTTCAATATACGTGTAAACAAGCCAGAATGCACGTCTCCTGTAAATGTCAAGAAGTAATAAAATATTAATACATTTTCTTTTTTGAAAATAATGTCTTACACATCATTCGTCAGTGCTGAAAATCACCCACAAAATGTATCCAATCATTAGTAAAAGGTTCAAGGATCAACACAGGGTCTGAGTGAAGTACTCAGACCCTGTGATTTGTGTTGATTGATAATCAACTCTTTCTGCCGTTAAAACAGTTTCACTGTGTCTCAGTTTAGTCGGCCATCTTTTGGAGTTGAACTCACAAAGGTGGGACTCCCAGTTACATGAGTGCAACTTTGGGAAATTCAATGAATACATTTCTAATGTCATGGACGACTATGACAAAAAAAACAAAATATTGATCATTTATTTAGCAAAAATAATACAATGTGAACAATAAACTGGAATGTTATTTGTGGGATTATATGTGCGTGTTGAGAAATGGTGGAAAAAAACAAACAAGAGCATTCAGAGTGGACGGATCTTTCCCAAGGTTAATTTTTTTTTACATTTTGATCCACTGGATCCAGACGACTTTCTGGATCTGCACAGAACTTCATCTGCTTCAAGCTTTTACCATCTTACATAAGCATGACAAAATGCACCCTGGTCTGTTAGGATGGCACTGAGCTATACACATCTGAACTTGTTAAACAGGATTTTAAACGTGACACCAAATCTGTAATCTGGATGAGATTTGGATTCTCTCCTGCATACACATAACAGTCGGTGGAGGTAACACAAGGCAAAAAGGTGCTGGCTCTGGAGGGAGTGATGTTGGGATTAAATGATATGTAGCAACACTGGCACAGCTGCTCCTGATCACGCTACGACAACAATCAGAGAGAAACATACACCCACTGACAGCAGCAGCAGCAGCAGCAGCAGCAGCAGCAGCAGCAGCGGCATTCACAGTACTGAATCTAAATCCTTGGAACAGTTGAGCCAGGACAGATCCACCTGTTGCATCCTTGAATTGACACAACTGAGACGGCAACAGTGACACAGTCTGTCTTCAAATGCAGCCTCTAATGGGAGTGTTCATCCGTTCATCCGTTCTTTCTTTATTCCTGACTTAATTCTAACAACCCTCATGGGTTTTCCTTTTCCTGAATATATGCATTACCGTGTGTCACTCTTCCCTGAAGAACTAGTCTTCTCCACACACTTGGAGAGTCGCTGCTACGGAGCAATGAGCGTAAACAAGTTGATTTCAAACAAGTCAAGTCAAGGTCAGGAGTTTGCTGGGAATAATGAATCGTCCCAATAAAAAGAATCCCGCTGAATCATGACGGGGGTTTTTAGAGCCTCTGCTTCAGCTGACTCTCACGGCTGTTGATTTTGAGGCGGATCGCCTGCATCTCGTTCTCTGACAGGAGTTTGCGGTCTTTCTTGGACAGGCGCAGGGACAAAGACTCCTCGTCGGAGGCGGAGAGGCCGTGCAGGCTGAGTGTGTCTGGAGAGTCGCTCTGCGTGGAGGACACAGCACCAGTGAAGCCGTGGACGGATTTCTTCAGAGTGGACAGGAAAATGTCATCTACCTCAGGGGAAGACGGTCTGCTCGAAACACGGCTTGTATCAGAGTCCATAGTTCTTGTCCTAAACGATGCTCTGAGGAGCAAAGGATAAGTTAGTTTCTGTCAAACCAACGCACGGGCAAGTTCTGTGCTGACAAAGAGTTACATTAAAAGTTATAAGCGTTTTGCAATTTTATTTTTAGAATGAACACGTGCATGTTCTTCCTCAAATTCTTATTTGGCGTCATTTGTTATGCGTAATGTTGCATGACTGCCTCCTTTTAGTCCTTACTCTATTCCTGTGTCAGTCTCCTTTTTCTTTTTGACTTTATATTAAAACCACTTTGAATGCTGCAAAGCCTTATATGTCAACGAAGACACTTTAAATAAACACATTCCTGTCAGATAAATGATCAGTGAGCTCATCTCTGCTAAAACATTAAAGTTTGGTAAAAGTCAGGGAAAAGTATCACTGTATTAGGAAAAAAAAAAAAAAAAGTAAAACACTTACCGGGAATCTTTCCAATCGCGATGGTGTGAAAAACCTAAACGTCAAATCTTCCACTTACTCCACACTGCATGTGACAGCCCATTTGGCAAGGCGGCGTGTGACCGCAGGGTTTTATAGCGGGCTGAGGCCGCTTCACCAGGACAACGCGCTATCTGTCCCCGCTGCCTCCCAGCGACCAATCAGCTGTGAGTATACGGGGAGTGAGGCGGGAGGAGGAGGAGGATGAGAGAGGGTGGGAGGGATGGAGGCATAGGTGACTGACAGCCCTTCAGCCTGATGTAATTACCAAAACACCGCATTACTATTAAGTGAAATCAGACACACTTCCACCTGCACACCTCCTTGTAAAAATGTTCGGTCCACATGTGGATGGATTTTATTATAGTAGCAAAGGAAAGAGGCAATTTTGTGGCGTAAAAATATTCAATGTAATTGGTCTGCATTAAACAAAATAAAGTGCAATACAATATTAGAATATTTTACTTCAATTTTGAATGTATAATTTCAAATTATCTTTTCATTCTGTTATTTGCGTCAGTTTTTGTGCAGAAATCATTTTTCTATTAATTCACGTTGTTTGTTTTATTAATATTAATTTATTCATTTATTGTTGGTAAAACCTCAGAGCGTGAAATCACGTCGTGCCTCCAAATGAACAGTAATAACGGGTCAACGCCTAATAAGCAGCGCAATATGTTTCCTGTATGCGCGCGGCCGCGCAGTAAATATGGTGTTTTCCGTTGTTTCCCCCCCGAACAGCAGCTGCCGCTGAAGTCCATCTTTAACGTTAATTAATGAAGTGTGCAAAAATTGTTTTTAACGGTTATGATCTGCAACGTTTCAATTAAGTCTGCAGTGGAGGAGCGCATGTGTGGCCCGTTTCTGCTGCTGCTGCTGCTGCTGCAGGTCACTGGGCCTCAGCAGTGACAGAAGGCTGAGTAACTGACAGTGACAGCGTCTTTGTCCCGGAATATGACGAGTGTCACGGTGCATTCACACGCAATCAGCGCTAATTGCCTCCACAAGTTTATCTGATTTCACCGGAGTGAGGTCTGAATGTCTTCCTTACTGTAAAAATTCAACAATTTCACCTAACTTAATTTAATTATATTTGAGTCATTGTAATTATTTTAGGATTGACTGTAAAGAAGGGTTTATTTTTTGAATATTAACTAAAAATAGACAAATTAATTTAATATGGCCATATCATAAATGTTTTCCTTAATAAAAGAAAAGACGACACATGGAAATGACGAACTATAGGCTACATCACATGATTTATTCATTCTGTAGTTACCAATTAGTTTTATGGAAATTATGGATACTACATCATAGATTTAGTGTATTGATTTAAATTATGGTGTGTGTGTGTGTGTGCTGGTGGTGATGGTGGTCGCCTGCAGCCAATCAGAAACGAACATAAACGAACCGTGTTCGTTCTCGTCAGTCAGGTGTCACGAAACCAAGTTCACACACATTGTTTTTGCTTGTTTCCGCTAAATAAGATTATGATAATTAAGGCGGATAAAGTGGCAACATTTAAATCAGGAGCTTTGAATCTGTGCCATCATTTGCTTCATTAGACATTCCCACAGAGACACTGTAGGTCTGAATTCACACACACACACACGCACACGCACACACACACACACACACACTCTGCATTTTATTTATTAATTTATTAACTCATTTATTTATTTATTCATCCTAAATGAAACCATTATTATGCTAGATATCTGACAGATTCAGAAGCCTCACCAGGAACATTTTAATATGATATACTTGGTTTAAAATACTTTTTTGGAACAGATATGCAAACTTCTTACAGTTATATATACAGTTACATTTATTTTTTTTATTTTTTTAAAACAAAACACCATGCACAAACCTGTTTTTAATACTCTATAATAAGATTTCAGTGCATGCTGCATCAGGCACTGACAAATCAGTTCATCAGTTCATCGTGTAGTTGTCAAATCGGATTAAGAATAGGGCTCATTGCAGGCCTCACTGTTTTTTTAGGGATCTGGTTGAAATAGACTGTATTTATTTATTACCCATGTTGGGGATAAATTAAGTGATACATTTTCACAAAAAAAAAAAAATAAACCTGGAGGAAAAAGTAAAGCCCTGAATCAACTGTGCACAAATGAGTAATAGACAATTTTTTTTATTTTTTTTACTAACTTATTATTTTAACAGTTCCCATTTGTTTCCAACCTTGACTCTTACCTCTCTACACCACCACCACCACCACCATCTCCCTCTGTCTGTCTCTCTCTGTCCATCAGTTTGGGTGGCAGTAGGCCCAGTGTCGTGGTGAATACCAATAGTGAGGAGGAGCATATGTGAGCCATACTTAATCCTGCTAATCTGCCTCCAAAATAAAAAAGAAAGGGAACAAAAAAGAAAAAAAAAGGGTGGAAAAACACGAGAGAAGTTTTCTCTCTGTGTGTGTCTGGGGAGCTGACCAAGCTCGGCCAAATGAACTGAAAGACATGAATAACGTCCTGGCTCTCCCCCTCCATCCCTTTCTCTGCCAAATCTTGGAACGAAATGAAGCAAAATTCTCGCTTTTGTTGAAATCTGTGGTGAGGAACGTGAGACGCTGGCTGCTGCCACCACCACTGCTGTTACTGCACTGGTGTGGAACTTTCTCATGTAGTTTCCCTTCAGCAGTTTACTGCTATAGGTCAATGTAAGCAGCAATAAAAGAAATAGTGTCCCGAGTATGTTTCACTCAGCTGATCAGAGTTACAGATGGAATATTTTCTATGAATCCAAGAAAAGTAAACAAAAATAAGAGCAGAAAGTATATTTTTTTCTTAATAATTCTAATATCAAGATAAGGAAGAAAACTTCCAAATAATGCTGGTAAATTAAATCAAACTTAAGAGGAAAATTATACAGCCTTTCTAGGCGTGGCTTTCAACATTGGTTCGTATCCTAATTGTGCTTTAAATGCTGAATATGAACTGATTTATGCAGTTTTTCAGAAATCAAGGTCTTTGCTGTGATTGTATTGTGTGGTTAATTGTATGATTAATTATGTGCATGTCTCTGTTATCTCTTGTGCTTCGACATTTGTGACATGTGACTATAACAGTATTTATCTCCTACGTCACTTCAGAGTCAAAAATGACTCAAAATTATTTTTTTGAAAAATGCAACTGATCATATTCAAAGGTTATTTTGAATAAATATAGTATAAAAAAATGTGTTCACAATGACAGTTCATTGTCACATTGTTGAAGAGCCAAAATTAACAAAATGTGCTTTACTGCTTTTATTTACATATTTAAGAGTGATTCACAATTTAATATTAAAGTAAAGGTTTTTCTTACTATGTGAAAAATATAAATGTTTTGATCAAACACCTCAAAGAACCAGAATTGCACCAACTTAAGATTTTCTTATGGGCTTGGTTTGAAACAGAAACATTAACACAATTTTATTGCGGTAACTTTTAAAATCAAGTAGTTAACTTAGTTAAAATATTGTATTGTAATAAGTGCAGTTTTGCACTGTCGATTACATGGTAGTACAGTACAATTACACTAACATTTATATTATAATGATGTACTGTTGTAAGCATGCCAGAATGTAATTGATTGATGGTTGATTTTACAGTAATTTTACTGTGATAAAAAAATAGAACTGCTGGATAATTGTTTTTAGTTGCACCCCATTCACAGTAGTGAAACAACAGTTTAATTCCAGCTTTAAACAGTTTTGTGTCAGTGGAAATGCGTTTAATTACGACTTACAAATGACTCTGGGCTTTGGCTCCTATCAGCATCAGTGGAGCACACTTTCTTCTTCACCTGCTCTATTTTTAGCGGACGTGCACAACACTATGACAAGCATTCACTATGATAAGCATTCATGTCTGCAGCGATCCTTACTTTTTAACTTTTGACAGTGCTCAGTAAGCGATTTTAATTCATCAACAAGCTGTAAATGATTGATTTACAGAGAGACTGTAGTAACATATTCAAAATAGTAGCCAAGTTAACATGTTTTTTTCCCTTTCTCCACTGAATTTGTGCCCAATGCATCAGTGATGTCACATAGGTGACACAGGGATGACAAAACATCAGAGCATAAATAAATACAGTTAATAATGGGAATGATATCAGTTTGAGCTCCAATTGAACAATAAACATTTAACACTGGAGGGTTAGAGCTCTTCACATCGGTTCCTCCAGTGTCTTTGTCCCATCTACTCATCTGCTAACATAACTCGCTAAAGATCTGTACAAGCACATGTGGGGTGAAGGGGCCACTATAATGTAGTGAAGTCATGATCAACATGACACATCATGCAGATCAGAGGAAGTCGTCAGGCCTCCGTGCCACCAGGGCTGGACAGTGCTGGGTTCTGCTGGCCGAGGGCTTTATCTCTGCAACAGCTATTAGGAGGTAATTAAGTCCTAACACTGCCGAGCCTCCCATGGCTACTATAACATAACTGCAAATGGGAAGCTTACAAGCTCCTTTAGACGGCATGACAAATTGAATGGAACTCATTGGGCTTTAGCTATTATTCCAGCGGCCCCATCTGGCTGGGAAAAGATAAAGGGGATTTGCTGGAGGTTGTAAGGGGTTGAGCCTCCATGCTCGGTGTGAGAGTGTCTGTGTGTGTGAGAGGGATAAGGAATGAGAGGGGGGTCCTGGTCCAGCCAAGGGAGTATTTTGAGGGTTCCAAGGGGATTTTTTTTTTCCTCCTCTTTGGTCTGGGCTTCCATTCAACAGGCAGCCTGAGATTTGCTTTGGCCAAATGTTACAAATGTTTCGACAACCTGGTCTCTGATCCTCCGGGGTCACTCCCGAGGGCACGGGGGTACAACGGCTTTACGCCCAGAGATTTAACAAAGCAGCATGGGGATGAATATATTCACACTTGGTTCACCTCCTGGGCCTCCAGATGCTTGTTTTAGGGAGACTTGTCTGAGCCACGCCATGCTAAAAGCAGGCCAGCTGGCAGTTTGTCGCCATAGTATGACCAAGTCCAAACTTGTGGGAACAAAACAGTGCCACGTTCACTGAAGTGCTGCTGTCAATTGTTAAGAGAGGTAAAATATGGTCAAAGATGGTTCAATGTTTTTAGAAGATGTTTAGAATGTTCTCAAACCTTTCATTCATTGTCTGAAAATAAAAAGTTAAATTTAATATACTTTAACTAAGTTTTTCTGTTTTAAATTAAATGCAGATGAGTCCATTTACATCCTGCCAATAATGTAATGTATATTCTTACTGGCCACAGTTTTAACACAAGACAGGGTTGTGTCATGACAAAAACAATACAATTAAACATTCTATGGTGTCATGTAAGAACAATCAACTTGTTTATTTTATTGTGTCTGCCCTGTCCCTATGAATACTATAGGATAAAGCCCTCTGAAACGGCTTCAAATAAAACATCCCTTGTATAAGCTGTCCACTGTCCAATCAAACCATAACAATATTAAATTCGAAGATGACCACATATTGCACACAACAAAATTACATTAGTGTTGAAATAATAAACCTCTCCTTTGTCTCCTTCAAAAAAAAGTAAAGCAATTGCTGTGCTTCCATAGTATTTACACAAGATGGCATTGTTTCTAGAAGTAAAACTATTATAACCCTTTAATATTGCACATATTAAAAGAGTGATTGTAACTGTTGTTAATAAATTTTGTTTTAAATCAAGACACCTGATAAAGTGTCACCTGGTGTGGTCTTCAGCTAATGTAGACCATCTGCTTCAAGATTCCACGTGTTGTATGTTCAGAGATGGTTTTCCGTTGCAAGTGGATATTTTAGTTACATTTGCTTTTTAACCACTGCAAGTTATGGCATTTTTACCCACAGGGTATTTTCTCTTTTGCAGACTGTTATCCCCAAACCAGCCGTCAATCATGTGATTGACAGAATTTTTGGCAATATTTTCCCAGAATTTAAAAGTAAGTGTATGTGTTGATATGCATATATACTTCACAATAAATTAATTTATGATACAAAATTAATATTTTAATATTAATTTTGATATTACGTAGTGGGCCACATGTGGGTGATTGTGTATGAAAATCTGAGATCAGCAGATTTCTGAAACTTCAACCACCTTCCCATGTCTACATGCATTCAGTTGTTACCATCTGATTGGCTGATTAGATTTGCGTTAAAGAGCAGTTTAACAGGTGTACTTAAAGTGGCCGGTGAGCATAGATTAATATTTATTTTGTCTAACTCAGTCCCATACTAAGTGCAAGAGGGGGTTCTATATAAACCAAAAACACTACCCTGATAAATGGATACACGTTACACTGCATATTTAGGTACAGTGGTGTTTTAAAACCCAAGCAATCAGGAAATGTCTTTCTGGTTGCAGCGTCTCTAGATTTATCTTTGCATTGTCTTCTGTAAAGACAAGTGTCCTCAATGTGTGCCATTTTCAAATGTCTCCACTCATGAGTGTTGTGGAAAAGTTTTCAGAGAGGAGGAACATGTGGGCTTTGTGTGGCTGGATGGTCTGAACAAAAAGAAAATTTATCTGTGGTCTCAGTCCTGCTGTAAGTCACTGATAGTCCTACAGTATCCACAGCGCTGCATCACAATGGGTGTAAAGGAGTCTAATGATGGGGATCTGTTAAGCTTAACAGGCTCTTATTCACATGGCGATTGTCAGAAGGCCGTAGACAATAGGCTGAGGAATAACAATGGCGTACACAAGCAGCCCAGGCCGTCCCCGTTCTGCTGCAATTAACGTCATATGGAGGGATTGAGAAGCTGGGTTACATTCCTTTACTCTCACTACCAGCCTCCTGATCCCATCACACATACACAAGCTCATCACCTCTAACAAGGGGGCGGACTACTTTATTACCATCCCACTGCTAACCAGCTGTCACTGCCCAACCACATACACACGTTCAGACATGCACTTTTAAAAAGTGCTTTTCCACACCCTTTTGTTTCAGGAGTGGTGAGGGTAAGGGCAGCTGGTTTTATTAAAACCTGGAAGGTTTATAATGAAAATAAACCCCAAGATACTGGGGTTTTGTGTTGTCTGCACCAACACATAAACTACCGGCAGCCCAGTGACGCTTACACTGTGTGACACAATGTCCAGTTAACACAATTAAATGACATCATAGGGTTGTTCCATCACAACACATGATTTCACAGCTCTGAAATGACAATGTTATGTCAGGCCAAACTGAGTCAGTGTGTTCCATTGATGCAACGGCCCAAAGGCAAGCGTTGTCCCCATAGGGTTTTAATAATTAATTTAGTGAAAGTAGGAAAATCGGTAATATCTCATGTGCACTTCAGGTTGTGATTGTGCTTCCAATATTTTGGAATGGATGCAGCTTACAAAAGATAAAGTTTTGTAGCAAAAACGGTCGTTTGCCGTTCAGTTAAGAAACCTCTGATCCCAGAACTTGCATCTTAATATGATACAATGGGTGGCTGCTTTTGGCTCACTGCCCTCTATCAAGCTTCAGTTTTGGTCTTGCATTGGAAAAAATATTTTGGGCAACCTCTGACCTATACATATGTGCTGAGATTTGCCACGGACCTGCATGACAATGGAGGAGAGTGTGCACAAGTGAGTCACACATGAAAGTCAGACGCAAGACAACCTATAATCCAATCTGTGTTGAATCAGAATTGGTAAATCGTTTGAATATGAACATGAAATTTTTACATTTGAGCAGAATTAAACTTTATTTTGTTCTCAGCCTCTGCATCGCCAACCCAACCTCAATCAGAATTGACGCGAAAACAACATAGCACTCCATATGATGTGCATCAATTGCACCAACAGGAAGTGTTGCACTGTGGTGTGCCAACAGAACCTAAACCAGAACAACAAAAGCATGTTCCTGAATAGGACAGTGGTGTCCCAGGGTTACAGAGTTGGCCTGACACTCACCTGCCGCTGGAAGTGTGATGGTTGTTCATACAGAAAATCTAATTTGGTTTGGCCCTCAGAGTTTTGCTCTGCCCAAAATGTAAGTTGAATGTTAAGAATTTCTTCAGGGCTAAACATGGGTATTTTCCACTAACAAGCTTGACTGACGCGGTTCCAGTTGCTCTTTTCCATTTGACTTGAAAATGACTTTGTTTTTTACCGCTGCGTCACCCAAGAGTGAAAGTTACAGTAAATTGTATGGACCAAGCATTTATTTATTAACTGCCTGAAGAACAGAGCGACAGGTCTCCATCTGTTGGGTCCACAGATGCAGGGGAGGACGAGATGCAAGCTCCTGGGCACACTCGACAAACTAGTTCTCCTTCAGCAATTATGCTGTCATCAAGCCATTTTGCCTTTTTTGAGAATGAAGAAAGGGACCCAAATTAGAGCCACACTGGTTTAATTAAACTTAAACCAATTCATGTTCCAGCAAGATGCTTGAGGAGCCATTAGGAGAAGAATAAAGGGCCGTTCCTGTGTGTGCGTGTGTGTGTGTGTACACGTGACACAAGTATATGAATGTATGTCCATTATGCACGTGAGAAATTTGGAGTAGGAGTGTCTGCGTATATGTGGGCGTGTGTCCCCTCACTTCCAGTCAATTGAGCTGTGGTGCAGTTGCAGGCTCTCCGATGCCCTGGGTTTGGTCCAGCTGAACAGAATGTATGGAGGGTAGGAGGGAGGTGATGGGAGAAAGCCGAAATGAGGTGAAGGAGGTGGGGCACGGCATGGAGGGGGAGGTTTGTCACTGTGAATCGGCTCAGGGTGGTTCACATCATCTGGCCATTGATGGCAGCCCCTCCCCTGTTGTAAAACAAGCTCCTGTGGGCCTGCCTGAACACTGGGGGCATTGTGTCCCACCCTCGCAGGAAACATACCACCCAAAGTGCTGCTACCCCCACCACCATCCACCCACAGCATCTCTGCTCCTTTCTCTCCTGGCGCATCTCCATCCTCTCACACCTACAGTATCTACCTTATAGACAGCGTTAATGCATTAGCAGAAAAAAAACGATGGAGACACATCCAGAATGAGAGAGAGAGAGCGAGAGAGAGAGAGAGAGAGAGAGAGAGAGAATGATCATCTGAAAGCAACAGGTTGGACTAATGAGGCTGCAGGATGGAGAGAGAACGGGAGTCAGGAGCAAGTGGAGGAGGCCAAGGGAGGTTCAGAGAGGAAGACAGATTTGAAGGGCTGGTGTAAAGTGGGCGTTCCCCATGGTTTCCGTAATATGGAGGGCTAATGGGAAGATTGATGGATTGAGACAGCAAAACAAAACAGGGGGTGGTGATAAAATGTAGAGTGGGGGATAGAGCAAGTAGGGATCGGGCTGAATTGTGTCTTGAAGCTTCAATTCTGAAGTTGTGTGAGTGTGTGTGTCACCAGGCCAGGAGAAGGAGGAAAATTTACTGCCTTTGGGGGCAGGGAGTGGGTGTGACTCGTTCCCTAATTACCAGGGAGGTCTCGGGAGTTTTGGGTACAAGACAAGTGTGAAGGGTGGGAGAATGAGACAGGATACAAGAGGTTAGTGTAGGTCAATGCTGACCACCTAAGATGCCCCTTGCAAAAGATGCACACCCCCATTCCATTTCCATCCTCCCAGAGTGCCCTCGCTGAATGCTATAAATAAATATCGTGTCTTCTTCTCTAAAAGCTGATAATTTACTGCCCACCCATTCCGTTCTGCCCATCTCTTCTCCATTTCTCAGTGCCGTTGCCAGGTGGTGAATGGAGCTCATCCTTTGAGTTTGGAGGGCCAGGCCAGTGTTTTCTGGAGGGGCAGTCCTCAAAGTTGGAGCACTCTGGAGTGGTAACACACACATATGCTTGTATGTTGAATGCCACACATGCTCCTTTATCAGCCACCTCTAAAGCAGCTACCCACATGGCAAGAATTTGAGGGAATCTTATGGGACTAACATGTTGTTCAATGGAGGCAGAGAGAGCTGACTCTTTTCTTTCTTAATTAAAGCTGAGATTAACGGGTGCTTCAGGTTGATGGTTCTCAGCTCTGGGTCAGGAGTGGAAGGGAGTTGTTCAGTGTAGGTGCTATCGTAACTCTCCTGCATTGTTTCTTTGCATAACACTCCACTGAGAGTTTGTAATGTTGGTTGTTCATGAATTTGTGACGTGATTATTTAAGAATGCGCTGTGTACAGATTCCTCACAGCCATTGTGTTTTTGTCATGGTGTCCAGAGTTCATTACAGTAACTGTTGTAAATCATATTGGGTTACATACAGTATGACTGCGTTCCTGTGGTGTGTGACTTTTACTTTGCAATGTGTTGATCATAAAGTTATATTGTATCTTTTCTTGTGAAAAAGATACCACCACAATGAAATTGGTTGTATGTATGTAGCTTTCATATTAGTTTAGTTAGTCATTTTTAAACAAAATTGTAAAACAGAAGTTGGCACATTGGTCTTATGCTGAAGCAAAACATCAGGAGGTCAGGAGTGTATGGATGGGCACCAAAGGTGCCTTGTCTAAATTAGGATCACTGTTTTTTTTTTTACTTATAGCTTGATTTGCAGTTTACCACTTGTTTGTATGTTTCAAACAATCTGTTCAGTTAAATCTAGTTGCAATAAAATGATCTCAAATATATGTCAATGTAATGTAAATGTGAACAGACTTCAACCACAGAGGCAACAGATGAGGGAAAAATATAAGTCACACCTGAATGAATTTAGGCCTCATCCACCCAGAAACAGAACTTTCCCTATTTCCCCCCCAAAAAGATATAGAGCAAGAGCATGTATAAATCTAGTGGGGTTAAGGATTGGTTAAGAAAGTTGGGACGATGACATCATCTCCACAAAGTAGCATATTGGTTGTATACACAAAAACACATTTTTCCTCTCTAGTCTACCAAAAACTCCATCAATTCCTTGTGGATACAAAACTTCTAAACACATTCTTGTGTGCCTGGGCCCTTAGTTCATTTGAATGCCTGTTTTTGCTTAGTCAGTAGATGAACTGCATTACGCTGCATCACAAAGCAGGGGTGTTTTTTTTTTTTCCCCTTCTTCTTTCTTGAAGCCATCTGCCTCCCTGGCACCACTGCCAGCCCAACATTCACCTGAAGAACAAAAATAAGGACCACAAAGACACACACAGATTGTAACTGAGGCATAACTGCCAGTGCTGCCATGGTGCCGTCCACTCAGCTACTGTAGCTCCACAGAGGACAGAGAGACACACAGGAATCAAAGAGGAGAGCTGGCAGCTACACTCTGCCTCTGCAACATGGCAGACTCAAAGAGACTCCGCTAACATTTTACCCATAACAGGGGGCACACAGGGATGGGAAAACGGGAGGGAAAAGATCTGTGGGGGAAGAAACAGCCCCTGTATTCTCCCACTAAATCAGTGTTGTTGAGAAGTCTTGCCAGTGAAGTGAAGAAACGGCAGTGGCAGCTGCACCCAGTTCAGTGCCTGCTGACAGAGAGTGGGCTTTTGTTTGAGTCAGGTGGCATGGTCTGGAATGTGATATTGATTTTTTTTTTTTTTTTGGTGTGTGTTTAGAGTAGACTCAAGAATGAAAATGGGGGTTATGGCATTGTTATTATAATGATTTTGGCTAACAGTAGGTGGTTACATCAGCAAATGAAAGCCATTATTTACAAGGGAATAAAACAAAATGAAGCATTAAGAGAACTGGGTGCTGAGAAGCTAATGCACATGTTTTTAATCCTCTAATTTTCTTTTGTATTTATGGTGAGTTGAATTATCAGCTCCTTTTGCACCTGTTAGTATAGGGAAGTACTGTAATATATAAGTACAGGCATAGGGAGAGCACAGAAAGAGCAATATATTACCCGGAAATTCTATGATTAAAAAAAATACAGCTGAATAATTAAAAAAAGGTGTGATTGTAATGTATTGTTACATTTCCCCAGAAAACTAAGTTCTTGACATTGGGTCACACATTGGGAAAATAACCAAAACTATTCAAAATGAAAAAGACACTGGTTTTCTAAAAGATGACAGGGGTCCATTCATCCTTACTGCAGCCCACTAAATCTACCAAAAAAGGGTAGACAAACAAATTGTCTGAATTGAATTTCTGTTCCTAATTCCACTGAGCTCACCAACACAAACCTCATCCTTATATAGCCCAGTTGATTATCATCAGCTCACAGTGAGCAAACACCTCACAGGTGCCTCCAATGGCTCCTGATGAACGGGATGAATTGTGACCTATTTTGTTGTATCACAGAAAACGTTTAACGGCGACATAGACCGGAAGCTCCAATTAACGCTGCGTTTGTGTGTGTATCTGCGTCATTACCTCGTTTAAGAAACCCTAAAGTTTCAGAACAAACAGTTCAGCCACTGCTGAGAAAATAGGGTTTTATTGTTTTCCTGGGCTCTGCGAAGCGGATCGGCACTTCCGTATGTTGATGATGTCATCAGAAATCCTCACCACTCCTCTCACCACCATAGCGCCTCCTGGTGCGGGCACTAGACTCATCCGGTTGCGTACATTCAACCGCAGAAGAAGAAGAACTACTCTCGTTGTAGCTGCTGAGATGCAGACCATCCACCGTGCCAGAGGGGGAGCTGTGCATCTGTGAGCTGGCCTACCAATTATGTCACTTCCAGGTACCTGGCCAATCACAGGACAGTGGGAAAGCTCTCGTTGGCTGGCCAATCACAACACAGTCCACATTCTAGGGGTGTGGCTTTCGTCTGAAGCAGTGCGGCTGACGAGAGCGTCAGTGAGGAGATATTTTGATCGGCTCGTTTGCAGCGACTAGGAGGTTTTTAACCATGAAAACAAGTTCATATATGTAAGTAGACCTCCATAACTAACATATATGTGTGATACAAGCATTCTATGTCACCTTTAAAGTGATTTAATATTTTAAAATGTCAAATACACAGCGTAATTATTAGGAGCAGGCTTCAAAACTGCAAACAACAAGAGGCACATAAATAGGTTTCTTTTAGTTTTCACATGGAATTTCAGGCTTTTTCTGTGCCCGTCATTGTTTAATCATTACCTACATGCATACTTGTATAGAGTTCTCGGTCTCACCCGAGAAAATGAAATGTCAGAAACCCAGCAGTCAGAAAAGGGTAGAGGGAAGTTTTGAGCTGTTGCTCAAATATACACATGGTGTATATTTAAGTGGTGTAGGTGTTAAATATTAAAAAAAACGCAAACACAGGAAAAGGAGGCAGGAATATAATAAAATATGAGAAGTTCAGATGTTGGTGTTGAGGTTTGATGACAGTCGGACAGGCAGATAATCTGTGATGGTTGACGAGGCAGACGTGATGAGTATGACAAGAAAAACAACACTGATACAAGTCATCAAAATGTCTTAGCAGGAGAAAGACCACTGACTGAGCTTTGACCACAAACTGACAGGGAGTCGATGGTGGAGCTGCAGAGATCTTGATTGGTGGTGATGAGCTGCAGCTGCTTGCTCTTGCTGCCCTGGCTCCAGCACACCTTTATACAATCTGACAGAGTTTAATGTGGAATAGGCAAACAACAGGCGAGTGTGACTTTGAACTGTTGCACCATGTACCTTTCTCATTCAACCTGGCACCATATACCCTATATCTGTTTCCTAAATCCCACTAGTGTGTAGATTACCATTTTCAAAGTCATAATGAAGTCATCCATGCTGTTAAAGAGACTGAAGATGCAACCTTCCTCTTGGAAGGGATAGCAAAGCTTCAAAGTTAAAATAAACTATTTTGAACAATAATGCAAGGACAATTCCAGTTACATTTTCTGGGTGAATGTAATGATTACCTTATTACCTTTTTTGTGTGCCTTATCTTTAAGTGACATGTGATCCCATGACATGATAACAATTCATTTAAACATGTACAAATTACGCCATCACACATACGTCTAGTCGTTCACAAAATGCACTTGCCAATGTTAACATACATACACTCCGTATCAAGACAATATTGACATTACAAGTGTAGTTTTGTAACTATTTCACGTGAAATTAAATTCTAACTTTTTGAAAAACTATGATCTTTACTGTCACTTGAATTATGAAAGCCAATGTGACCACACCAACTTATTGTACAGCATTTACTCTAACATTAACACTAACACTCATACACAGATGAATTGAATGGTTAATTAAAAATATTTAACACAGTGCCGTTGGACTTTTCACTTATGAGTAACTACCATGATATGAGGACCTGTTGTTTGACAAGTCTTTAATATTTTATGCGTGGTATTTACTTTAAACAAAGGAAACAGTAACAATGGGTGTATGAATGACACACATCTTTCACTTTCACTTGTTTATATTGAGTGGGGATTAAGAGTGCAAACCTCACCTACTGGAGCCCAGAGGCAAGTGAATACATAGATGAAATGAACTGGAAATGGACATTTCCTCTGTGTCACGTAACCTGTCATAGCGGCAGAAACTATGCTTTTGCACGTGTACAAACACACACACACACACACACACACACACACACTCAATTTGTTTCCTAAACCAAATTACAATAACAAACCATACAACAACATCATAATAATTTACTTTATGTGGCTTTGTGTCTTTATAAGGAAGACAAATCCCAATAATGTGACTGCATAAACATAAACCAATTTAGGACCCCCCAACACCAATACCAGGAACACGCACATATATATACACACTCACTCACACACACACGCACACACACACACACACACACACACACACCTGACTTCAGTCTGGCTGTGTGTTTGTGTGTGTGTGTGTGTGTGTGTGTGTGAGCTTGCATTCATGTTTGTGTGAGTTTAACAGGCAGGTGGTAATGAGGCAGAATGTGCTGTGCTGGCTTCTATAATGAGGTGGCAGGCAGTGAGGGGAAGGGCCAGTGCCACTAATGGGCCCCTGTAGCTGCTAATAAGCGATAATTATAGTGTGTTTACCAAGTGGTTCCAGCACGGTTGAAAACGAGTTCCTTAAACACATAGCTACTCCAGTGCTGGCCTTTAACCAGGGACACTTACTGTTAACACTGGAAAGCACACCCCCGTCCTGTGTGCTACAATTAACACGTGTGTAAATGTTGGGAGCAAAGGAAATATTATTGGGGTTCTGTTGTTTTGGGAACTCGGTTATTATAAGCTACTTTCAGACATGTACTGAAGTTCAGATATTCTTCAGAGATTGCCCGGAGTGAATGTGAAAACACAAACGTCCACAGAACTCTGGTCAGATCCATGTATGAATGCACCAGGAAATACTTCTTTATTCTACAGCAAGTGAATGGGTGACAGTCCTGCCTCCTGCTTGCCTGGACTGTGCGGAGATTCTCCCGCTGTTGTAAACACCTGTGTTCAAATCAGCCTAAAATTACTGAGCCAGTTCTTTGTTTTGGTCCAATTTTCTCACTTTTTAAACCTTTGATGTAGCTGAGTTGCTTAAATCTATTCCATTATACAGGTGCCATATAGATGTTCTGCACAGTAAATCTAAATAACACAATGTCTATAGCACTACCTCAAGTATAGTACAATAACTACATGTTAAACAGTTCACTGTAGTTATTTCTGATTATTTTTATCTCATCACTAACTCTCCTGTCATTTCAGATCCCGCCCTCCTAATCAGTCTGCTCATTACCGTCAGCTGTTGTTCCACTCCCCTTCATCTCACCTGCAGCTCATTAGTTCCACTGTAAATAAACCCAGTTACTTTCACCTTACCTCTGCCAGATTGTCTTGTGTTAATACCAAGCTCTCCCACATTCTTAGTTCAATAGACTAGCTTTTCTGACCTGTTTCATGTTCTGACCCCTGGATTCTAAATTTGTTTGACTTACTGGACTGACTCTCTGGTCATTTTTTACCCCTGACTGTTTTGTGACCAAGTAAACCAAACGCTCCTTTGAACTGATTTCTGCCTATGCCAGACCTGGGTGGGGGTGGGTAGTGGTACACCACAGTAGTATAGTATAATGGTATTCATTATATAGTGCAGTCATTTTGAGTTAGTTACTTTTAGTTCAATAAAATCTGCATTTTTTTTTTATTTTGTTTATTGTGCCCAATTTACACCGAAACAATACCATTTACTACTTTTTTATAAAGAGATAAAATTAATATTGAGCAGAATTAATTCAGCCCATTGGTCTGGCCCTCAGTAAATGATGTTTCTCATGTGGCCCCTTGGGGAAAATAATTGCCCACCGCTGGCCTATGCCATGCTTTTGGGTTCTTCTCTGCCAGTACTTCTCACACACCCACCAACTTATGACAAAATCATTTGTGACAGTGATGTCAGTCATCTTTTGGCATTAGTATTCCTACAACTGATTCCTTCCTAGTTTATGACCGGTTCCGTTGACCAGCATCTGGGGGACTGTGCTGTTCTGTGTGTCATGAGGGATGTCTTGGTGAGGTTCTGGCCTGGGCAGGCTTGGGTGGGTTTGAGGTATGTGACACTGCCAGTTGGGAAGCTGGCACCCTACATGGGATGACCCTGGGGCATTGCTGGCTGCGGGGAGGGGGGGATTTGGCCCCCCTACTCTGTCTGGGGGGCATGGACGTGGCATATCATGACGCACCTTTTGGGAGATGCGGTGTTGGCCAGGGCTTCGCCTGCACATGGGGCAGTGCGGCCTCCATCCATGGTACTGTCATCCCTGACCCTGGATGGGGGGGGAGCTCCTGCCTGCAACATCACTCAGTGAAATTCCCGAAAGCTCAATTTCACCCGATACTGGTCAGAAAAATATTAAAGTATTAACGTTTCTAACACATTTACTGTCTAACAACCACAGCTTTGAAACAATCAGGTAGTGAACTTTGCATGAATAAAACAAGGCAAAGTGGTCAATAGTGTTCTCGTGAGACTACATGTTATAATCACCTGCAAAACCCAATGTCCACTCACATTTGTTGGGGGACTTAAAGACTCTCTGTGTCTTCCCTTTAGTTGCACTCTGACCTCTGTCCAACCTCTGACTGACCTTCTGAAGACTGATTTCTGGGGAAGCCCTCTCAGTGACCTCATCAATCACAACACCAGCAGCCAGGCAGCAGGTTCACCCTCTTTTTCTGGCTGCTGATGCTGCATTGTTGTCTTTCCCCTTCTCTACATCGATGTAAAACTGTCATTCTCTCTCTGTGAGTGGTAGCTCAACTGCCCAAACTGACAAATCACACATCATGTTGCTATTCAGTTTATACCGTTCATAGTGACTCTCATTTTCCCTTCAACCCCTGAGCTCACAACTACTGTCTCTGACATTTTACACAGTTTGTCATTCAGTAATGAGGATTGCGTCAAAGGATTCTTAGGGTCAGACATGTTTCACAACAGCAGGACATTTACTGAAACATTCAGGTGAGGGATAGGGCTTTTGGTGGAACATGCAAAAGGCAGGACATTCATGATCGGTGTAAATGTTCCTGCTGTGTGCTCACATGGGCTCTCTGAACATATTTAGCAAATGGACTTGGAGGCTGGGAAAAAGTTCCAGAAGATATGTGGAGCAACACTAAACTTTTGCATTCTCACAAAGTCCCCTTTGGGGAAAATGTCTGAACTTCAGTACGTTTTCTGAATTAAGTGGGATACAAAGTTGGTCTTTGTCTGCATGGATAAACTTTATTCCTTCATTATAAAAAGACAGACAACAGGTCAGTTAAACAGTGTCTTGGTAAAAGAAAAGGGAAACCACCCTGGACAGATATCAACACTTGCTCAAAAAACGGTACTTTGAACTTTTGGATGTTTAATCCAACTTTGGTAGCAGCATTAGTCTTTGCTCTCCTTCATGGTGGTATTCCTCCTGCCGCTTATCTTTGATGTGGAGATGAACGTGTAGGATAATGTTGGTCCACTATCTCTCTGTCTATTCACGTGTCATGAGAACAGCAAACCAGTGAAAACCAGGGTCTCTAATCTGGTGCCCATGCTGGGAGAGGGCCACAAGTTCACTTATAGCACAGTGGTAATACCACGTGTGTGTGTGTGCGTGAGTGTGTGTGTGTGTGTTCTCTTTAAGACCTTTTCTGGCAAAAACACTGACCAATAGTCCACATTGGAGACCAAAACCTGGTACAAATGCCACAGAACCTAATTTCTCAGGAGCTGGTTAAGTTTAGGGCAATATTTGAATTGTGGTTGGGTTAGACCATTAACTGTTTATGGTTATGGTTAGGGATACGGCTTTGGTTGGGTTTCCCAATTAAATGGAAGTCCATGTCCTACAAAGAATAGCTGTGCAAAGCTGTGTGTGATCCCAAATCGTTTTTGACTCCCATGATGAATTCCTCCCTCAGTTTGTATGAAAATCTCTCCCAACAAAAACAGCTACTGAAGCATTTCACTTCTTACTAAACAGACAAACCGAAAGTGTCATTGTCAATAATAAGCGAACTGAATTGGCAGATTAGTAATTTAAAAAACGAGTTGGAAGTTTCCTTATAAATTGATCTCAAAATGGGAATTCTCTCTGAGCAAAACACTCAAGTTACTTTCCACCTCCAGTGTTTGTCCACATGTCTGTGTCTTGCCAACATTTGTGAGAGGAAAAACAAAAATAGGCTACATGTGAGTAGTTATCACTTGGCCCATCGCCGTTTTTCCATGACAATGAAAACAAATCCAGCTTACATTCATTTCTGCTTTTTTCTCAGACTCTGCATGTGTGAGACAAAGCCTCCCTCTGCCCTCACTCTATAAAGACTTGATCTCTGTCTCTGTTGAATATGTTAATCCATCTGGTGGTCTCCCCTGCTCTTTCTCTCTGCCCACGAGACCCCCACTGCCCCACTCCTCCATGAGGGAGAGGGGCTTTGGGCTACTTCAGTGGAGGCTTGGTGGGCCAGAACTTCATCCCCTGGTTGATTATTTGCGGTGGAGAGAAGAGGGAGAAAGAAAGGTGCTGGACATAATCCTATTGACCATCCCTGTCCCATATGGTGAACGCACTGGCCTCTCCAGTCGTACAGTCAGTGGAGTGGCAGGGCCAGCCTGCCTCTCAAGTCGGGGCACATTTGCACTAAAGCTCACCCGTCTCACGCTCTCATGTGGGCTCACTGGTGTTGAAAAGACAAGCAAAGCATTGTTTTGTGTTTTCCCAGAGATTGGTGGCCTCTATCTTTTATGTGATGATGGTGTACTTACAGTCAGTGTATCTGAAATATTTATTTAAAGCTATTTGATAATGGTGTGGTTCAATGACACAGATGTGCTTGTGACTTTTCCCACCTGCCTCTATTTGCTAACCTTTGCATTTGTTTACTATCCAATAAAGTCAAAATACCTATTCAACACGCGACATATATAGAAAAATGGCAACGTTTGGTACTGAGGTATAAAAAATGTGCACTGCACTTGTCTATACACTCACTGGCCACGTAGGTATTATGTGTTTCTGCTGTAGCACATCTGCTTTAAGGTTTGAAATGTTGTGCATTCAGCTACAACAATGCATTTTCACCCAGAGAACTTCTACTCATAAACCCCAGAGATGGTTGTGCATAAAAATCCCAGTAGATTCCAGCTCGTCTGGCACCATCAGTGCTTGTCTTGACCATGTCTACATAAATGCATCAAGTTGCTGCCAGGTGATTGGCTTCCAGTTGGGTTTGGTTACTTGGTTTATTGATGGTAGTACAAAATACTCAATTGAGGTGACATCACTAGAAGTCAGACTGTGTAACCAAAAATCAGTCTATAGCAGGCAACAGTAACTAAATATGATGCCACCAAACTGTCTAGAGTTTGCAGCTTTTCCAGGTGATTATGTTTATGTCCTGCAATATCATGAAATGTGACAGCATAAACTGAAGGCTCTTGAGGCCACTGGGGTTCAATATTATGCGTGTGTGTGTATCATTGTGGGTGGGGGGTTGGGGGGGATTGGCCTTGTGTTAGCGGCAGCATGAACGTCTGTTCACTTCTGGTGGAGGTGTGGGAGCCCGCGGGGGGCTTTTTGTGCGCGGACCACTGTTACAATCCACGTTGGCCATTCAGCCTCAGCCATGTCAATTGGCATATGGTTGATCCACCCCTAATGGGTTCATGTAACCAGAAAATGCTGCTTTTCAGGGACCTGCATTCTCCTTCAAGCGGGTGAGATTAAGATGTAATGTTGCTCTCTCCCTCCACAACAGGGGGTCAGTGGAAGTGACGGGAAGAGGGGGATAATCGGCCTGCAGAAGATGCCCTTGGGGCAAAAGGGGAGCGAGGCTGGTGGGGATATTGGGCACGGTGGTTGTTTCCCACAACACAAAGGATTATAATCGCACAATTGTGTTGATTTTTGTCAGATTCTCATTAAAGCGTTTGGCAAAACAGTGTTTCTGTACAGATTCTTATTTATCACACACAGAGGAGAGAAATGTTCTTCTTTCATTTTTTACTTTGTTTTGTCAACTGATGTTTCCAATCACACAAGTGTCATTTACTATCCGTTCTGGTGCTTCCACCTTTCACACATCACACAATCTTAATCCAGTTCAGTTTTATTGTCAGATGAAAAACCAGATGCAAATTCCAGTCCTTGCAACAGAACTACGTTGATTCAGTTGATATTGTACTAATCAAACATGTCACATGTCTGCTTTTCTTGTATCTTTTTCTTTTAGGAGTTGGTCAAGATATCGATTTGGTGATATATCATTGTCCATCCTCGTGCAATACGATAATCAATATGCTGTGAACAGTCCCTGCCAGTTTTGCTCACCAGGTGTTGCTACTCGATGTCTCCTTGTGGTGGCACTGCTCAAAAGAATGAGGGAAACTTCGGGGAAAGTTAGAGGGCGTTTACAATGGGATAAATGTGGAGAAAGCTACTTTACTTTTTAATTTTCACAGACGTTTTGAATCCTAATAAGAAGGTTATATGAACAGAGGTAACTGTGTTCTTTCTTACAACCCCTGACACCCACATCTGTGTCATGATGCGCTGTTGCTCATTACATGGTGTATGAACACTAAAGACTGTAAGTAAAGGGATTCATATCAAACCCCAAAAAAGTGTCATCTGTACACAAATGTACTGCCATGCTTGGACATGGAAAAACATAATTTAACGTCTGTGTTTATTTCCATACAGCACACAGATCAGATGTCATACTGTCCATTTAATCAGATCTCACAGGACAGATGTTAATACCAGTTTTGAGTGGTTTCTTAGAAATCACAGGCTGATTAGTATTCCTAATGACAAGTCAATTGATGCGTGTGTGTGAAAATCAATCAATTATTCTCTTAAATCAGAAAGAGGGTATGTTTTTTTAAAAAAGCACACACAAGAGAAGTTGTGTAATTCAGCGTGGCGTATAAAGCAAACTCTTGTTTCCATCATCCTCTCACCACCTGACTTAAAGTTCCCACAGTTCCATTTTCTGTTTCCCACCAATAAAGCTGCTATTATTAGAGCAGCTTATGAGGAGGCCTCATACCCAAACCTGCTAATTCCATTGTCCAGCTTAAACACAACACTTACTTACCAAAAGCACATGGACTGACATGCCCGTACACACACACTCAAAAACACACACGCACATGCACAAAACTTGTCACTCCCCTGTCAACCTAATTTGCTCCTAACATGGAGAATTGACACGCCCTCCTCTAATGAGAGCAAATCTCTCCTTTTCTTCCACTGTCTCTAAGTTTCCCTTTCCTTCCTTCATTCTCTCCATCTCCTCAACAGCCCCACCCCATCCCACCATCACCACCCCCAAGGTCCCTCCAACCTTTGCTTCCTGCCTTTTGATATTGTAGCCATCTCGCTCATGCCACCAATTAGTGACATAATAGAGCAGTGGGTTGCAGCATCCTGACTGCTCGGACCTCAGTGATCGGCACAAATGTAAATCCAAGAGAGAGGTGTTTTTTTGAAATGGCAGGGCATCGTGACAAAGACATAGCGTGGTCAGAGAGTCGTGTGTCAAGTCGGTTTGCGTCTTAAATCAGTTTTCCACGATAATTTAACATTTAAAAAACTAGTATAGTGTGTAACTTTTATAGATAAAGAAATGCCCATTAACCATCAAATGAGTTCACACAAGGCTGATTAAGCCACATGACTCTCTCTCTGTCAGTATAGCAACATTTAGTCTTGTGTCGCCTGAAGAGATTCCCATGCTGCACACAGGAAGTACTTGGACTGTGAAATTGAGAGGCTTTGAGATTCGGGATTTGACCAGCAACACCAGCAGTAAGCAATACTTACTTCTAGCCTCTTACTTACTTCTAGCTCTTATTTGTACCCAAATTTTTAAATGCACTTATTGTAAGTCGCTTTGGATAAAAGCGTCTGCTAAATGACTTGTAATGTAATGTAACACGTTGAAGTTTTGCAACTGTCAATTCACCTGCAACCCTATTGGGTGATTCCAACCATCAGTCACACTGGTGTCCACTTATATGTGCCACACTTTATTGTATACTTTTCTCTAAAAGGGAACATAATTTACATCATGTGCTATAAAAGAAAGATCTGAAACTTGTGATAGAGACCATTAACTTCAGAAAACATGTTTACTGGTGTAACAAGTCTTTTGTTTTTGTTTTTTTACCAACCCAGTTGTCCCCTGGTGGCTTATTAGTATATTCTTATTCTTGGCATCACCAATCAAAATGGTAGATGTCCACTTTTAATATATGGACCATATATGGTGTATATGGTCAAGACAGGAAGCAACAGCAATGTTGCACAGTATGTTTGAAAAAAATATATTTTAACGCTCAAACAACCCTTGTCCCAGCCTGCACTGCTGCTGCTGCTGTATACACACAAACACTCCCTCAGTCAGAAATAGAGCCTGTTTTCAGATGAAAAACGCAGCATACAAATTTTGTTGTTTCTATTCACAAAGATCAGACTTACTGCTTGAAATGAGCAGACGATTTGAAATGATTGTCACAGCAGCTTGTACCCTTCCTAAAATATTCATTTTATTTTATTCCACCCCATATTCTGCTGCATCCCACGTATCCTCCGTGCACACACTACTCTACACTTGGCTTTGCGCGGTGCCCTCACTCCCTCTCTGAAATAGTTAACGGTTATGATCCAGTTTTGTGGCTGTGGTCAGTTTGGCGTGTTCACATCCAGTTTGGTTCCCATAATCTCTGAGCTGAGGAGATCTGTGTTATGTAGGTTAATACCCTGTGCAGTGCAGCACACCGTACTCAGACAAAACACACGTCTGACAGTGTGTCTGGCTGCAAGTCTGTCTCTGCCTGTCAATCACTGTCTCGACTATTTCAATGTTTGATCTTCATATGCCATCAGGTTTAATTTTTTGCATAAATATTGGATTAATACTGTTTTAAATTGTAATCTCACACTCTGTCTCCAACAGCAGCTATATGTTATTAAAAGAGGCCATTGTAACTCATTAATTAATGAGTATTTTGTTTTTGTTCATGCTAAACTGGGATTAGCATATTCATAAGGGCCGACATCTTTCAGACAGCTTTGAGTGAATCTGGAGGATCTGTTTTCTCACTGTGTTCTTGTTTGTGACAATACATAACCTCGTTTGTTGACCGCAGTCCTACCCTATTAACTCCCATGATCCTCCTTGTCTCAGACGCAGACACAGAAAGGCAACACACACAGACGGAGTGAGAGAGAGAGAGGGAAACAAGACGCGTACGGCCCCATTTTCACACTTGAGAGAGCACGCCCCCCGGATTACGGAATAAATTGGTCAGGGTTACAAACTGATTACCATGTCATGTTGCATCTTTATTCTCATACATAATAAACAATGAGCGACTATCAAAACATATTGAGCTAGATATTCCCCCCTGACCTCCATCTCAACAAGACGAACCAAACTACAACTGAAACGGATAAATGACAAGTTCAGTTATGTCATTTACATTACAATGGCGTATTTACATCGATATGGACCTAATGGCTCCCAGAATTCACATTGTTTGCATCTACAATCCTTCAACTTTCATACTTTAAACTTGCCGTAGTAATTCTAAATCAATAGTTTCATAGAAAATAAACAATAATAATAGCTTTTAATAATAATAGTTTTCCTTATTTTGGTTTCTTTAAAAGCTATTTGCATGTTAGATTTTTTTCTCTGTGTTCTGGAAAACAAACAGATTTCAACTGGATGGTTGATGTCATCAAAACTAAAAGAGTGATATTGACACTGATTAGTTTACTAATGAAATTGATGAAAAGTTCCCAACTTTTATTTGCTTGAGTACAACAACTGCTGATACATATCCTTGCATGTAGCTATATGGAAATCCTGGCCATTTCTTCATGGGTATACAGCATATAGCTGCATAACACATAGACTCCACCACTGGTAATGATGCATCTTGACTTTGTCAAGCTTAACAAACCAGGGTGGAACCAAAAGTACAGAAACTCTGCAAAGCAGTAAACTCTTTAAAACTGAACGCTTTTATTTGGGTTCACAGGATATTTAAATAATAAACAGTACCTTGTGTCATTATGTACTTTTGGCTGTTTCCGTGGTAATTAGATCATTGCTGTGTTGTTGTCCAGTTAATGATGCACAAGACGCAGCCTGATGGGACAGTGAAAGGCCAAGTTTGAGTGACTTATTTATTTTTCTCTGTCCTGTCTCCTCCTCACACCTCATCTTTACTGATCACTGAGCTGCATTTCTGCCTTATTAGTAACGTCCATCTAACTTCCTCTGACCTGTTATTTCAATCTCTGGCCACACACAGACACACTTTCTGGTTGTATGTCAGGGCACACACACACACACGCTCGCACACACACACACACACACACACTCATAGATTGACACACTCCCCTACTCACCAGCAATTTGTTGCCTGTGACATCACATTGTGTGTTAAAGCCGTACTGGCACCAGGCTGCAGCTTCGTTAACTTTCCTCTTTAATGAGCAGTTTAATTGAGCTGTCTAGCAGGCCACCTGTCGGCCCGCAGCCTCATTACCATACTAATGGACTGGGATTGTTGCTGCTCTGACAGCTCAAGATGCACTGCCCTAACAGGCACTGGTGAGAGGGAGAAAGAGATAGGAAAAAGAAGACTAGAGAGAGAGAGAGAAAGTGTGTGAGAAAGAAGGAGGGAGGCCACGTTGGAAAAAGGGGACAGAAGTCCATGCTGGAAAAGAGGAATTTTCAGAGAATTAGAGAAAGAGTGTTTAAAAGGATGAGGCTTTTGCTCAAATGACATCAAAACCAACAAATAACCAAATAATGAACTGATATGCAGCTCAAACAAATGAACACCTAAATCCCACATCAGAATATTTACTGATATAAAAGTTATAATTCTTTAGCAACCAAATAATCTAACATCCATCAACCACATCAATATCATCAACCTGTTGAGGGCTGGCTTTGCTTGGTGTCAAATCAGCTCAATTTGATTTAAGTCTGGACACATTCTGTAAGTCTGAAGTTGTGCTGATCTTCTATCCAGTGAAACCTGTTCTGGTTCTTTTTTCCAGTGTTGCTCCAGCACACTCACTCACTCACTCACTCATCTTCTACCACTTTATCCTCCACATGAGGGTCGCTGGCGCCGATCTCAGCTGACATAGGGCGAAAGGCATGGCTAGACACTGAGACAAACAACCATTCACTCTCACGGTCAATTTAGAGAGCCCAATTTACCTAATCCCCATATTGCATGTTTTTGGACTGTGGGAGGAGATTGGAGAACACACAGGAAGAACATGCAAAGGCAAGAGTGCTAACTACTACACCAACTGTGTGGCCCCTCCTGCACACTATTGTCCTACTAATATCCTGAAGGTGTGGTAACAGAGTTTGTTCCAGGGCTCTTTGCACACGCAGAGGGTTTGTTAAAAAGTCATGAAAAAAAGTTGACTCCGTTAGTACTTTCCGTTAACTTTCAAGGCTTCATTTACCACCACAGCCATAGAGAAGCACATTAATCAGGTTTATTTTTCATACAGTAAGTTGTCTACTTTATTATTTATCCTTACACTATTTATGTCATTCGCTGAAACTAAAACAGAATACAAACGTTTGGCCAGCAGCACATTATTTCATCACATAACTAATAAACATTTACTTAGCCAGAAGCCAAATATTGTAAAAGTGAGAGAAGGGTCATGGACACAATAATTAACCTTAGTGTGAAACAGCTTGGTGCTACCTAAATATGACCTTTTTAATATTTCTGTAGTCGTCATACTGTGGACGTCATACTGATGATTGGATTATTTTCAGATTGAGACAACTTGATTGATCCCAAAGGGGCAATTCATTTGCAGCTCACCACATCATCTGCATCACATTCAGCCAGTCAACAATTTAAGCAATTTAACAAGCATTAGCACCAACAGATTGACAGACAATGAAGTAAGGCAACAGTGATCAAAATCAATACATATGTCCATCAAGGAAATAATAAATAACACATGTCTAGGTTTAAACATGCTAGATCAAGTGCTATTTAAAATGACAGCTATCCAAATTAAGCAGCCTGATAGCTGATAGAATACAATCATTTAAAAAGCGATTTGTTTTACACCGGGGTGTAAATTCTCTTATGGTCTTTTTTGAAAATCAAAGTGAAGTGAAAATCCAGTTCTTTGTGTAAAACCAATGAGTTGTCTATAAACATTAAATATATATATATATTATTATTATTTATTTCCCAAATACAGAATACATGCATTTGCAAATTAAGTGTATATAAAAAGTCATCAAGAGGCTTGCCAGATATTAATTTAATGAACATGTGAGTAGGTTCACGTGCACGAACTGCAGTAAACACGGAATGACATGAGTGAGCATCTCAAATACAAATTCACCGTTGAATGAGTTCATGGTGTTATCTGACAACCACCTGCAGCTCTATCTCAGCACCCAAAAAAGAAAAAAAAAAAAGTCAAAACATACAAATGTCCCAATTGATTCCACCCTTAATAAAGAGAAGGAAAATCCGTACGACAAACTTCATTTCTGTGTGTCGCACAGTGTGTTGATGTGCGCTAATGTGACAGGGGAAAGCTGCCGTGATGTGATCTCTGCACAATGGGGGAAAAGGCACCACACTGGGCCTGCTACTTTGCTCTTTTCCAGGCTCATATAGCAGAGACAACAAGCTGAGGGGAAAGTCAGTGCAAGCACAAGCTGTGTCAGGTCTTCAGCAAAATGAAAGAGTCGTTTGGGCCGGAATGAGTTTTTAATGTGGTGTCAAACAGGAACCTGGCACAAACTTCTGAGTGATACCCACATTTTATCAAACGTATATCTCAAATACTGGAGGGACGAGCTCATGCTGCCGAGTTTACTAAACATTTAATTTGTTCCTTACATCGTAATTGTCCTGCTTAATTTGTTGTGATGAAGGGATTCCGGGGAGTTTCTTCCAATCAGCATGACGGCATTAAAAGATGAAGGCGACAGAAAAGCTGTAGAAACTGAATGAGAAAAGAGGGCAAACAGGGTGATTTCAAGTGAAAGGTGCTGTGGCGATGATGGACAGACTGAGAAGAAGAGAGGTGGGGGTATGGTCGTGGTAGTGAAGCAATATGCATTCAAGGATCCAGTGAATAAACCCCAACTCTACACAACCACATGCTAATGACGACCAATGTGTCAAATTCACAATTCCCTTCGTTTTCCCTCTTTCTTTCTTTCTCACTTCTCCACGGGGCTAATTGCTCCATCCCCTCCTTTTTCTTTTTTTACATAAAGAGGATGTCGGTCTGAATTAAAGCCCATATTGTGTCGTGCATGCCCAACCCGTGACTCTGGAAAGCAGGAACACACGCGCATGGCTCTACAAACAGACACATCAGTGGACTTGCCTCCGATGTGTCTTTGGTGTTGTCCACATTAGAAGAATAAAAACTCAAAAATAATTGCTCAAATAGAGTTCTGTCCACATTTTTGCTTTTGGGGTGTTTTGTTGGAAGTTCACTGATCACATTAAAATGAAAATGAAAATAATTATATATTAGGAATACACATTAAATGAATGTGCAAATGAGGCACATAAACGCTATAGATTCACACCAAAGATTTAGCCAGCGGCAGAAGTTTAGATCGGCATCTATTGACTGGTACCAGCTGTTAATCACACTGGTCCTTTTTCCTTTTTGAATGGATTTGTAATTTACAAAATGTACATTATGTCCTGTTGAAGAGCTGACAGTAGCAATTGAGAAAATGTTTACTGATGCTATAATTCAAGTGAAAAGTAGGCAGACTTCCACATCTCTCCCTAGTGGCTAAATGCAATTCATTTTTCAAACTCATTTTCTAAACCAATGGAATACATCCATGTTCATATACTGTATTACACAACATCTGCTTGTTTGGTACCTGGCATTCACTGAAACAGGCCCATATACTACATATTAGTATGGATGTATCCCAATCACTGTCAAGGGGCCAAGGATGACTGCAAAAAGAAACCCAGTGCTCACACTGCATGGATCTGTGCAACAGGAATTATACTAAACTCCTTCTATGGACAATCTTGTGGGTGTGTGTTTATAGGTTACATCTTCAGGTTTTACAAAATGTGTCAAAGTTATGATTCATTGCATATAAAAAGTCACAAATTTGACCGTTTTGCTTTTATTTTTGTTAATAAAAGTGAGCCAAGCAAACATTGAACTGTGACTGATTTCCACATTTCACAAGTTGCTGTTTTAAAATCTTTGCCACCCGGCCAATGCCACCCGGCCAAAAAGGGCTGGGGTACCCCTGAGCAAGGTACCCAACCCCCAATGCTCCCCGGGCGCCACTCAGTGTGGCAGCCCACTGCTCCTAATTCTAGGATGGGTCAAAATGCAGAGGAATACTTTCCCTAAGGGGATTAATAAAAACTAACTTTAACTTTGCTCAGGTGTGTTTATACAGTCAGATTGCCTATAGGTTGTGGTGAAAAAGAGGATATAAGACACTATATTGGGAAAAAATGGGAAATAACAGCCTATGTTGTATTAGTTCTTCGTCTTCATATGAATTTAATTTGAATTAACCTTAACCCTTTAAGTTTGTCAACCATTTTCTTCTTCTTTTTTTTTTTAGTGAACATGACCAGAGTTGCAAAATTGCAAGGCAGTCAAAACATTAAAAAACCTTTCACTGGACAAACCCGAGGCCCTTAACCCAATGCTAACAATAATTCTGAACCTTAACCCTGAATCTATGTGAGAACATGATTATAATTTTGCGTCATCGGTTCAGTTTGCTTTAACCTACTGTGCATCCAAATGATATTGTTTACACAATGAGGCAACAAAGTTAATGTGTCACTAAAAACATGTATCCGTTCTAAATGAAAACTTCAACATGACAATATTAAATATTGATTAATATTGTGTAAGAACACAGAGGTTTTTTGCAGGTTTTTTGCTTGTTGTTTTTTACTGTAGATGCCTTATCTGTGAAGGCTGTAACATAAAAAAGAAAAGTTCCCTGACTGCACACTACAACACGGCATTTTGAACCGTATACGTAAACAAAGCTTGTATCTAATTTGTTTCTGAAACACAGTTTTATGTCATGTTATTTGTAGGGATTGCCCTGAAAAAAAGTGAAATATTATAACAGGACAAGAAGAGAATTTCAACAAAAAGTAGTACAGTTTTATGTTTGCTGCGTGTGTGCGTGTGTGTGCGTGTTTGTATGATTAGAGAAGGGGTCACTGCTGGTGTATATACGCAGGAAGCTGCCACACTTTCTTGGCTTTTGAGCTCTGCTGACCACCTGCCTCCTGACTGGTGGGCAGAACCAAACACACAAAACACAAAAAGAGGCTTGAATGGGCTTCAATTTGTGGGAGGGAGCCTTTTTAATGACCCTGTTAAAAGTTTGTCCAAAAAATGTACGTGCGTGTATATGTGCGTGTGCAGTCTTTTTTGTCTGTTTTTTGTTAGTGAGTATGAGTATGACTTTTTCAGGACCAGTGGTCCTGAACCAAAACCTGCTACAAATGAGGCAGAACCTAATTCTAGGGCCCCCGGTAAGGTTAGAGATAACATTTGAATTGTGGAATAACTAGGGTCAGGGTTAGACCTGACCTTATTTCATCTTTTTTACAAAAGAGACGTGCCCATGATAGCAGCAGCAAGATTACAGTAAAACTTGGGACACACAGACAGGGCCGGCCCAAGCCTTTAAGGGGCCCCTTAGCTGAATTTGATTACGGACCCCCTTCCATCACCTAGAAATGTAACATTAATTATATTATAGCTGTATTACTTAGTCCAAACCAGTGTCACTAGTTTTTTGGGGTTTTTTTAACATTAGAGACAATTGGGTGCTGATACTGAACGTGCATTGAACAATAACAAAATATAACAGCAGACATTGTATTTGCGGCAAACTATTAAACCAGTTTAATAGACATGTTTTTTCAAAACTTGCAACAGATTTTGAAAAAAAATAAAAACAAATACCTTACAATAAACACTATTCAGATATATGAATGTATCTAAAGATATCTAGATTTCTTTAAGATGTTCAAATGTTTTACTTTCCATGCACTATTAGGGCCCCCTTGTGATCCAGGCCCCCCCCAGCAGACGCTTAGTTCACTTATGCCTTGGGCCAGCGCTGCACATAAGTTAACAACATAATAACTTGCTGAGAGAACACAATCACACGAAAACAGCCTGGACTTTAATGTCTTTTAATGAAATTGAACTGCTGTATGTGTCTCACACATGTGCAAATCATTTTAGGTGCCAAAAACTTAAAAGCTTTATTTCTCAGTTGAGTTTGATCTTTAACAACAAAAAAAATGAGATAGTGAGGATGTCTGTATATTGTTTTGGTACATGACATTTTAGAAAATGGTTAACTCAGAAAACATTTGGCCAAAGAGTAAGCAGAGAAAGTGTGTAATATAAAGGTTTTTTTTAAGAACGACTTAAAAGTCAATCGACATGTTATTTTGAAGATAAATAACAAATTAATTTGCATCAATGTGTTCATCAATTGGATAAATCCTCATGTCCAGGACTATTTAAACCTGGGCCAACACTCATCATGCCTGCTTCTATTTTATCCACTTGTAATGTGTTTCCTCCACTCCAGGAAAATTGTGTTATATCATAATGCATAATGAGGACTCCGGAATCCAGCCATACCTGTTTACTGTGCCAACAATATTTACCATTACAATGAAAAAGCTAGGGACAAATGTGATTTAATTGTAACTTTATACTGTCGTGTCACAAAATCAAAACGCTATCAAAACCCAGATTAAAACAGTACTAAGACATGGTGGCACTTTAGCACCCTCTACTGACTAGCTGACACTGGTGCAGGCAAGTGTGTGGCGCTCATGAGACACGTCTGCTCACCTTCTTGTGTGGATGTGGGTGCATGTGAAACCGGCATGTTCCCCACATGCCATTCCCTTTCTCCAGTGTGCTCTGGAGTGGACGCTACCTCCAGCTCTTAATCCTCTGATCAGCATGCCAGGAGAGCCCAGAGGAGCCTGACTGGACCCACGGAGGTGACGCCTGGCTCCAGCTACTTTCTCATATTGTCTCAAAACACTTGAACTGATGCAATGTGGCTTCAGCTTTTTGTTGACCAGGGGGTTGAAGTACAAGCAGATCAGGTCCCCCCCCACACGCACACACCCTTCCAGTCCATCTGCTCCCCATCCATCCAGCCACAGTGACCCTAGTACTAGTAAAGGAGAAACATCACAATTATTTGCATCTGTTGCATTAAGGAATTGTAAACAAAGTAAGAAATATATATCTCAAATACTACTTTTCCTGCTCTGGTGTGTCAGGTTCAAGTTAATAACAAGACAAAGACCGTGGGGAGTGGAGTGACTTGGGATATTGAGGGGAGTTGCATAGCACACAAACAATTAGCACTCATCCCTGCTTAGCTCACTGTGGCCCCCAAATCCCCACATTTGTCCAGACAAATTGGCTGGACCCGGGTCTTGTTTGTCTAGCTCTGCTGGTCTGCTGGAGAGACCTCGAGGGTTAGTGGAGAAGGCCCCCCCTCAAAGAGTACAACTCATGGGAAAGGGAATTTAGACTCACAACACATGTGTGAGACACGTACACCAGTCTTTGTTCAAATGACTGGTTATATTGTGTTTCGGCTTTGTGGCCCTGACAGAACATTCATTGTTTTTCGAAGCAAGAAATGTTGCATATTATATATTTAACCAAACCATGCGAGTATCCATTAAATTACCTAATAAAGGACGTTTTATTAGAAAGAGGAAATATTTACTGTAGAAAACCCTAAGAAAAGCGTTGTGTGATATGTTCAAGTGAAAAAAAAAGTATTGTCAGAAGTGGGATTCGAACCCACGCCTCCATTCGGAGACCAGAAGTCCCATTCACAGGAAGGTTGATCACCTTGAGTCTGGCGCCTTAGACCGCTCGGCCATCCTGACAATGACGCCGAGAGAGTAATTTACAGGCACTTTGACTGATTGTCGGCGACGCTTTTTATGATTTAGTTATGTGTGATTTTAATAAGACTGTGAAATATACACAAATCCAGTTCCACATAGTTAAAGACGAATCATTAAAATTAAAATGACTATTCATATCATAGGTCACCGTGTCCACACGCGAACAGCGGTGCATATAATCAATCATTTACATGTACATTGATTGCATAGGTAAGTGATGAATATGAGGCGCGTGATGTTCGTGTGGATTTATTATGGACAATTCATGCATAATTTCTGGGGGGCTTTATTTTGTAGCCTAAATATGCTGAATTCAAATGTAATGTTCCTCCTGTTTCACAAGATAAATCACAAGAATGGAATTACGTGATCTAATACTCTTGTGCAGCCTTGTGGTTTAATTTGGTCTTGGTTGAAGGCTGCAGAAAACTTCCAATCATTGCTGTAAACAATTACCACGTGACAAACCTCAGCCACTCACATCACTAAATTCTAATAAGCCTTTCGACCTGAGTGAGACACACAGGAAGAGATGAGAGGAAACTAAAAAGAAGACATATGGAAAGTTATTTACTCATTCTTTGTGTTCCCCCAACGTAGCCATTTCATTTGAAGACGCTCATTTTAAAATGTGTAACTATATTGTTTTATTTGTCAAACATTCTATCATTTTTTTCTATACTAGGGATTTTTACTGGTTTCCAATCTCATCTGTTTATTGTGGAATTTGCTACAATGAATATAAGGAGATTACGGACCTCTCTGGACTTTAATCGAATAAGCTTGATCGTGTATATCCCCTATAAATAGCGATTGAGTTCCCTGTAACATCGCTTACGGCCATACCACCCTGAACACGCCCGATCTCGTCTGATCTCGGAAGCTAAGCAGGGTCGGGCCTGGTTAGTACTTGGATGGGAGACCGCCTGGGAATACCAGGTGCTGTAAGCATTTTTAGTTCTAGTCTTAAACCAGTAGTATGGAGGACGAAACCTGACTTATGTATAAATAAATACAGAAATAAATCTATAAATAAATACATAAATAAATAAATGCAACAGACTATACACTGAACATATATGTTATGTCTGATATGTGTCAGTACTGATATATGTGCCTTGTCACAGTGCACGGTTATATCAGGCAAATAACAATTTTGCAAATGAGACGACGACGTCATTTAGCGACTTTTAGGACAGCCAATAGCGACTTTCCTTACTGAGGAGTTGGCAACAGTGCTGGGCGAGCTGGTAAGGCAGAAGTCGTCGACCCGAATCGAGCACACTCCTGTAACCAATCATGCTATTGACTGAGGTTAGGACTTCCTACCTCATTAACATATGGACACAGCAATAAATAAATGAATACATGTAAGTGAACAGAAATGTAGAAATAAATGTACGGCATTTATTTATTTTTTCATTTATTCTTTTATTTATTTATTTATACATTTATTTATGCATTTATTTATTTATTTCTACATTTATTTATGCATTTATTTATTTATGTATTTATTTCTACATTTATTTATGTATTTATTTATGTATGTATTTATTTATAGATTTATTTATGCATTTATTTATAGATTTATTTATACATAAGTCAGGTTTCGTCCTCCATATGTATTCCGTTCTCTATTTTCTTCATCTCAATTTATAACAAAACAGTCATGTCAGAAGTGGGATTCGAACCCACGCCTCCATTCGGAGACCAGAAGTCCCGTTTGTTCAGGAAGGAAGAACCTTGAGTCTGGCGCCTTAGACCACTCGGCCATCCTGACAAGTACTATTGGTGCATGAACAATACCGTTTAAAAACACCTATAATGATTGTATTTCATGTTTTATTTCATATTGAGATGAAAGCGTCGCATGTTGTCCACTTGTAAAATTTCATATGCGGTCTGTGGTCAACAATGACAAACGTATCCAACAGGGAGCGCTGTACCACGTTTATCATTTACTTCCGGTGGCCATGCGCGTGACGCCCCGCCCACGCTACTACTACATAACCAGCTCCAGTCATTCTTATGAAACAACAAACACCAGACTTTCAAGTTCAAGCTTTCTTTAAACAGCAGATTACCAAACCAGGAGCACCTACTACAGACGAACAGAAGTTACAGCAGCGTGTGTGGAAAATGTCGATTTTCAGGAATACCGTCTGGTTTGTGAAAGGACTCCAGGAGTACACGAAGTGAGTGTCATTTCTGCAGATACCTACCAATGTGAAGCAGTCTTCTTCTAGTGTATATGTTTACGTAACATACAGTCCGAGTAAAACTGTTCTATGTTCTAAATATGTTATATGTGCTAGTAACTGGTTAACTGGTAGTGGTTCCACAGTACTCTAATTTTATCAGATTATCCATTTTATGAAGCTTATGAAGCGTTAAATTTAAGTCATCATATGATGTGATTACATTCATATATCCTACACTTCTGGAAAGCACTGTCTAAAATATCTAAAGCAGTAATATCCATTGTATTTCAATACAATGGGCTGTAAATGGTCATTAAACGGGTAATGCAACAGTTTTATTTGTGCTACCATCTAAACCCGAATATATTCAACTGTTTATGTAAAAATAACAGTCAAAGCAGCAATGTTGTCACTTTTTTTAAGAAGAGTAAAATAGACAGTGTATGATTATTTGATGTACTTAAATGATCACAAAAGGCCACTTCATTTTATTTACTATTTCATAGGTTATCACTTGAATGTTATATTTTGTCTGTCTGTAAGCTACACACAAATATGTAATGAAATGATAGAAAGAAAGTGATGAAAATGTCAACAACAATTAGTATGTGCAGGGTGTAAATGAACACAGCGGTGGGTCAGAGCATGTGGTTGTCACTCTGCTCTTTGCTCCTGACAGGAGTGGTTATGAAGCCGCAGCAAAGCATTTTGCTCCAGCAGACCTGGATGTGAACCTGAGTGGGAGGTCCTTCATGATAACAGGTGCCAACAGTGGGATAGGAAAAGCCACAGCACAGGAAATTGCCAACAGAGGTGAGTGAGTTTACGACAGAAGACAACATTCCTACAGCACTACAGGTCATGTCATTGTTATCTGACATTTTGTACAATGTACGAATAAGATTTTTCGACCTGGAGCTTTTATATTTAGACCTATTCATGGCCTCATTTACAACCAAAATAAAAAATGTAATATATGTGGACATATATGTGGTTCTATTCTCTTTTTTTGTAGGGAATATATTAAAGGATCCACTTTTTAAAAAAAAACTTGGCCCCATGATTCACTGACCTTTCAGTGAGTTTGTTTCAGTGAGAAATTTTCAAATAAATGCAGCTAAATTTTTATTTACACATATTAAACACACATTATTATCAATTAGGTTGGAGCGCAAGCTTATTTGCCTAAGCCTTAGTACTATTGTTGTACCCTTATAATCAAAACAGTTGATAGTGACCCTCTGGTTGTGAACAGATTCTGTATTCTATTTGGCAGAAGGTCGTTTTTGTATATTAAACATAAATTTCAAAGTGTACAGGTCCACTATGTCGTAAAATTTGAATGAGTGTAGGTTCAGGAATAATGCATTAATTGGTTCATTATAAGTAGAAATAAAATCTTTATGGTGATTGAAGTTCCATTTTGTTTGTGCACTCATCTGTTTTGTTTTGTTATCGCTGTCTTTTGTGCAGGGGGAATTGTTCACTTGGTGTGTCGAAACAAGGGCCGTGCAGAAGCAGCCAAAGAACAAATTGTAGAACAGAGTAAAAATCAGGTGAGAAATGTGTGGCATGCATTTCTGTAGTTGTAGTGCTAACGTTTCCATATACACTAAATTAATGTTTGTTGCATTCTAATGAGTTCACACAATGCGGATTAAGTCTATCAGCTCCACATGACTCTCTGTGTTCCTCAGTATGGTGTATACAGTGTTGGCTTTTTTACACCATGTCTGATGGAGGGAAAGCTGTGCTAGTAAAGTAAGACGGTAGTAAACTTTAGGTTAATGAATTATCTCCAGTTCTTTTATGAGTTGAAGGAGTGCAACGAATGTTGAAAGAGAACAGTTGGAATATGGACCTCAAGTTGTTCTTTCAAAAAGCTCTACAGACTCACCTGTGTCGTGGGATAACATTACATGTCTGGAAGTCTGGATGGGTCGTGATACGAGCACTGTTTTGGCAACAGAAGTCACACAGTGGAGCTTTAACCCTAACCCTGTATGTACTAGAGATCATTATTATATATTTTGTAAAAGCACAAAAAGCAAAATAAATCACACACTCTGAATACATTTTTAGTTTAATTTGAGCTTGAAGAGGAACTGATAAATATGGATTGTTTTCATTTTGAAATGAAATCATCCGATTGTACAGGAAATGGGTGAGGTAGAAGGAGATGTCATGACATGGTTTGTCCAGTAGAGGGCACTCTGTTCATGCACTTGAGGCGTTTTTCTGGGGTTGATTTGAATGGTGTTTATTATGTGATTTCACTGATCTCATTAACTACAAAATAAATAATATTTATTTAATTCCTGTTACAAAGGCTGTGTGTTTATCAAAAAGCATAAAACACACATGATTATTAAACTTACTCTGCAATATCAAATTAAATATCAAAATTCCACCAAAATGAAGTCACATATATTTCTAAATGTCATTATGTTTATGTTATATTAGCTATCTGAATGAGATAAGGCGTGCGTGTGTAATGTAAAAGAGGAAATTGTCAAGCAGTTAATAGATTGGCCTCTCTCTCACAATATTTGACCCTGGGAAGTTAGGATGTCCATTTTTAATTCTTCTCTAATGCTTAGAAGATGAGCAGTAAACCAATCTGCACAGCATTTTTTTTTTGACATTATAATTCTTTACAATTCAAAACCTCCTTTTTATTCCCAGAATGTTCACGTCCACATCGTTGACATGTCCAGTGCGAGACAAGTGTGGGAGTTTGCACAGAGCTTCTCACAAAACAACGGGCTTCATGTGCTGGTGCGTATCTGCGGGTCTGCACCGTGTCACCTGTGAACAAACACACTCACACACTCATTATTTCATCATTTCCATCTCTTTGTCGTGTTCATCAGATCAACAATGCCGGCTGCATGGTCAACGACAGAGAGTTAACTGAGGAGGGTCTGGAGAAGAACTTTGCCACAAATACACTTGGTAATGAAAGACACATATTTCTTACAGTACTTCTCATTATGGTTTTAATCATTTGTTTTTTTTGTTTTTATTTTAAATCTCTAAGAAAAAAAAAGTGCAATGCAATAATGGCCATAGACTAGTCAGTGTGATCGACCCTTACATTTGAATATTGGCACCACCCTGGCTCAAACCTGTGTTTGTCCTACTATTTCATGTCTCAAAATATCTGCTGTGGAAAAAGGTCCATTGTGCCAAGTCTATTCAAGACATGCTTCAGCATTTCATACACATGTTTGAGTTAAACACATTGACAGCTGCTAATATACAGTGTAAGACCAACCTTCAGTTACATCATTCCAGTCCAAATGCCAGTGGTGCCCTACGACTTGCACACATCGTCCAGGCAAACCACCATGGAGGTTTTTAAGAGTTTTGCAAATCAAAAATATTTATGGGTAGTTTTAAAATAGAGCATTTAGTTTCTTTTGCAAATTCACTGAACCTATAGGAACATTGTTTATTGACTTATTGAGATCATTTGCTTATTTCATGACTGGGTCTGTTAAAAAAAGAGAAGCAGTTTATTTTGTTTGTGTTACAAACTGCATATATGACAAATGTAATACTTAAATTCAGACAGTACAGGAACAATTGGCAACTAAGATTTAATATGTCATCAAACAAACCTAGATAATGCAGGTCAGTTTTACACCACTGACCTCTTTGAATACTGTATTTCCAGGTACATACATCCTCACCACAGCACTGATGCCTGCACTGAAGAAAGCTGAAGATCCAAGAGTGGTTGGTTGAATTTCAACTGAATAAAATACTCCCCGCTGAAATTCTGCCTTCAGATTTGAATATTATAAACCTGAATCCTTGTTAGAGGGCAAAGTAAACATCTGCTCCCGTCTCCTCACAGGTCACCGTGTCGTCGGGCGGCATGCTCACACACAAACTGAACGTGGACGACCTCCAGTTCGAGAAGGGGACGTTCGACGGCACCATGGCCTACGCTCAGAACAAAGTAAAGGATTGCAACTGGAGTGCCGTGCAGAAACTATCGTGGCATGTATTTTGGTGTGTTTATGTTTGATGAAGCATTTTACGTTTATATGTTTTCACTGTAACAGCGACAGCAGGTGATTCTGACGGAGAGATGGGCTTCTCAACACAAAGAGATCCACTTCTCCTCCATGCACCCGGGCTGGGCAGACACACCTGGTAAACACAGTTTACTAGTTTAATTTGTCAACGAGTTAATAATGACCGTCTTTGAGAAACTGTTATACAGTATATATATTAACATTTTACAAAATCAACTATAATTTGATTTAGAAGCTTCGACAAAACAATGCTGTATTAACAAGTCTACTGTAAAAAATATGTGTAATAAATAGAAAACAGATGGAACGTCTTTGTGTTGACTTGACACAATACCATCTGTATGACAAGCAGATGTAACTTGAATGATTTTTCTCTTTGTAGCTGTCCAGTCGTCAATGCCTTCCTTCCACGCTAAGATGCAGTCCAGGCTGAGGACAGAGGCCATGGGAGCAGACACGGTGGTGTGGCTCGCTGTATCTCAAGCTGCCGTGAAGCAGCCAAGTGGACTTTTCTTCCAGGGTCAGAAACCTTTTTGTTTTTTTGTGAAACTCGTGCTTCTATAACTCACATTGACCCGGTTTGTTATATACTGTTTTTCGCAGTGTTGTGTTTGGTCACTTCATGTTTGCATTAAAATGTCTTCCAGATCGTAAAGCAGTGGCGACGCACCTTCCTCTGGCCTGCAGCAGGTCCTCCCCACAAGAGGAGGAGAAGCTTCAAGCTGTGCTGGAGGAACTCGCCCTCAAGTTTAAACCCTAATATCTCTGCAGATGCACCAGGCACTCCTCACTAATCTGATGTTTACATCTGTGTCAATACACAAGAGACAGTTCTTGCAGTTGTTTGACATACACATTTAACCATGTCCAGTTAATGCTGTTTACAACTAACAAGAATCTTGTACGGATATGTAGATGATTTATTTTGATGAAAATATGCTTCTGTAGCCACAGTAAACATAAATTACTGCATACTGTATCAGCCTTGGGGAACAGATGCATCAGTGTTGCTTTGAAGTATGTTTATCACACAATTTCTAATTATATTTGAGTGTGTTGCGTATGCAACATTTCACAGGTTTGACAGACAAAATATTTAATATAATACAACATCTGTGAATTCTTAAGTAAAAAGAAAATCTATGAAAAAAATCTATATTAACTCTAAATATCTAATGCAGATATTTAATTCTTCACAATGCCAACTGTGAAATGACTATCTTTGATTGAGGCTAAAGAAGTAGCAAACACTAAAGAGGAAACTGGGCACACGAGGTAAAATGGAGGAAAGACGTGTCCCAGCAAGAAATAAACGTTGATCACAACACGCAAGTGGATTCATTTCTCTCTCTTTTAATATGTTATTTATACACACAAGGTTACAGAAATGGTCGCCACTGGCCTTAGTTGAATTTATTCAGAGTGCAACAAAGGTTTTGTGGGGATTTTTTTGTGGAAATAAAAGAAAAAACGTCTCCTGTACATCCTGGGTCTTAATACACTTAATATGGACACTGATATTGACACTTTTACGTCTTCAAATTTTAGGAGAGTATTCCAGGCAGCAATAATTTAAACCAGCAGCTTATTTGAAACCCAACCCAAAACCCTCAACCAGCACACAATACATGATAAATCCAGTAGAGAAAGAAAAATACATACACTGAAGTTTAGAAGCTTCAGAAGGATACTAGTATAGTCCTTGGACAGATTGTAACCTGTAGGGTCACAAGCACACACAATGTTTGCCAAACAACTCAAGTCTCCATCTGATCAATTAAGTACAAAAGTGATAATGGTAGGGGAAAAAAAAGACACAAACATCACATTTTCCTCTTCACAGCATTAGTTTGTAACATACAATTTCACTCCTTGATTCCAGTGCATTGACATATAAATCATTAGTTATGTGACTCTTTGTTCATGATAAGTATGGAAGTGCTGCCTCTGATCCACTCAAAGCTTGTTTTCATAGACAGAAGACAGACGTATGTGAATTGAGTCAAATGATGTGGTCACTTAGATCATGACTTGTCTACTTGAATGACAGGGCTCTGCAATCCAATCAGTCTCTGCCAACACTGCACGCATTTACTGCTGATATGCTTATTAGCACCCTCTACAGGTAAGGAATGCACCAGCTACTACTATGACACACATGCCACCTGCAGGCAATGAGATGCAACTACAGATTTTTCTCCCTCTGCTGTTGACGTCTATTTACACATTTTAAATGTCAATATAATCCAGATTGTGTGAAGATCGATGTGATATACATTTTTGGCAAATAGGCCATAATTTTGGAACGTTAAATCAGAAAACCAAACAAAGAAAAGTGAACATATCCACATGACTGCATCTGCAAGTCTTAGCTGCTGCTGCTGCTTTCCTGGATGTAGGTGGTGCAGGTCAGAAAGTGCAACAGCCCCGTTCAGACCCTGTGTGAACATCCATCCTGAAAGATCTGATCATAGGTGGACAGCGTATGTTTGCTCACATCTGGCATTCAAATGCATCCTGTGATCACTTTTGATTGAATTGCATTCCTGATAAGCAAATATATACAGACATCTGCGTCGGATTGTGCAGCTGGGTGAATGAAAGCACTACTCGCACTGCTGTAACATGACATGACATTTAACCATTAGAAGAAGGAAATCACATGTTGATTAGGGTTTCAATTGTGCCAGTGGTTACAAATAAATCAACATGAGCGCTGATAAGTGTAAAAATACAGTGACACTGCAACGGGTCAGTGGATGTCAGGGCTATAATGTGTCGTGAGGACAGATCGCATACGTGCAAGCTTAGAAATGTGATCACATGTCCACAAACCACCTCCAAATGTGTGTTTTTCGTAATCAGATCTAAGGACACAATCAGGACGCACAAGGAGTGTTCAGACTTGAACTTGGAGCTGTGACTCAGGATGAACGTTAATACAGAGTCTGAATGGGGTCTAAATGTGAATAACCTTTGTAGCCCGAGTTCAAATCTTTCACATCTCAAAAAAAAAAAAAAGTCAAGTTTGGTTTGAGAGTAGACTCATCTGAGACACAGTCGATGAGTTTCCAGGGTGAAATGTGGAAAGGAATGCAGGGAAATAAAGTCCATAGTGTGTGTGTGTATGTTTGTGTGTGTCCATTGCTTAGAACGTTAAATGCCTCATTGCTTCGCACCAGTACAGACAGACAGACGACAGACACTTTTCACACAAAACAAACACCCACAACTCTCCATAACCTTGTGTCAACCAGGGCCTGTCCTGTTCCCAGGCTCCACTGGCCTGCAGTGTCCTCACTGTGAACATGCAACAGCTTCTGCTTGTTGTTGTTGGGTTACTCTTAAATATTATTGTCCTCACCCCAAGTGTGGGTGACGCCGCTAAACATTCACAGTTTGTCAGACAGCTCAAGGTCCCGGCGGAACTGTAAGCTTGTCCACAGACCTCAGGACACCACAGGAGTCATGTCCCATAGCTGCAAATAAACACACAACAATATTAACTTTTCAGAGGTGATATAATATGGATTTATTAAACTGAAAAATCTCTTAAAAAACATTAAATGACTGTTTTTATATATTTGTACATATCCACCTGGACTCTACAGACTTTCTTCATTATTAAAATGTAATTTTGAAGTGACTTTATTGCCTGAAAATATTAGAGCTGCAAAATCATTGACATTTAATTTCAACAATGGCATGTTAGTTGAGAACAACCTATTCACGCATCAACCAGACACAGAGAAACAGTGCCATCCCACTGGCATTGGGTTTTTGTTCACCTCATCATTGTAAGTCCAGCATTCACTCTCTTTTTCGTCTCTCTCCGCCAATACCTGAGAGAAATTTCTGCCTCATTAGCTGCTAAATGTGGTTCTTTCTTCAGCAGCTGTGTGTGTCTGTAGAGTATGACGTGTTTCGTATCAGAGCTGACCGAGTTAAGACTCCACCAGAAGGTCTATGTGTGGGTGAATCACAGAACAACAGTGTAGCTTGTTTTAGCTCTGACAGCAGAGCTTTCACTTGTACGTAAAATTTGACCAAAATAGTGGTACTTTTCTTTAAAACATTTAAGCAGTTTAATCCAGCCTTATTCATCCCTTGACAAAGACTGAACCCACTACATGTTTTGTGTGCACTTTCTTGTCTAATCTGAGAATGGGAGGAAATAAAACAGTTTGTTCCCAGACCTTGATAACCTTGTCAGTTCCAGAGGTGAGCAGGTTTCCTGTGGTGGGCTCATAGTGCATGTAAACAATGTTGTGCTTGCTGTCATGGAAGGTGGCTGTGGGCGCGCGACTGAAACACACAAGGGAAAAGGCCGTTACTTCACTGAGTGAGCGCCGAGGAAAGTGGGAGCACAAAGGTTCAGTCTGTGACAACAACAGAGGCCGATTGTTACTCACTCATCGTCAGTGATGGACTCATAGCAGCTGTCACACACGCGCACCTCGAACTCGAAGCCCATGAGGGGAATGGTGGAGCGCTTGGACGAACACTTGCCGCACACTGCTTGGCCACACTTCCTACAGTGGTGCTAAGAAACACAGGCGGGTTAGGTGAAACTTAATTGTCCAAAAAGTGGAAAACTGCTCCACATATAAAACAAGATGTGAATTACAAATACAAATGACAGTAAAAGCTAGATAGCTTGGAGTTCAATTACACTCAGTTTCATAATTTTAATTGATTTCTTGAGGAAAATTTTGTGGATCATGGGAGAAAATGCATTCCGGAAGAAAGCAGTTGAATTTTGGAGTGTAATGGATGAGACAGATCACTTGTTACGTCTTTCTGATTTCACAGAATTCACCTGTCATATAGCTGCATCTGTGGTTTTCTTTATGATCTTATCTGCTGTATTGACCACTCGGGACAGTTTTGTTTCACACCTGACATGCAACTGTATAGTCCTTTAATTTCTTAGGGAGGTATAACTTCTACATTGTAAAAACAGGGGGTTCTCCATATAGGGACATAACCATGTAAAATGTCTAACCTTTTCATCAAGGTGCTACATAATTATGAGCTGACATAAACTGAGGGGACCTCAGACAAAACTGCAGCAGCAGCTCGAAGACCAAAGGAAAAGTCCATTTCCAAGTCGGACTTGACTTGAGGTCAAGTCATCTCTAAGTCCGAAACTTTGGGTTTTAAGTTTCAAACAAATGATTGTGCACTTTCATCAAATTAATGTCCTTCTTTATTTCTAAACAGACCTTCATAGTACATCAACTTTACATTGCAAAGAGAAATATACGACAGACTCAGACAGAATGATGGAATTTCAGTTTTCCAGTTTGTCATTTCTAAAATCCCATAAACGCTGATTTACTGCAGTGATTGGACAGGATAATGCACTTATGAAATGCATTCTAAAAATATAAAATGGTATAAAATTTAATAAGAGGCACAAGTCATTTTGTATTTAAATACAAGTCAAAAAGGATCAGATTCATGACACAAGTCTGACTGAAGTCCAGTTTTATAATTTTGCTGTTTTTGTTTGTATAATAATAATAATAATAATAATATTATGATAACTGCTCATTGTGCTATATTTTAAACCTGGAACCTTTTCATGTGCGAAGTGCAGAAAGAAAAATCAGTGTTGTATTTACTTCTCGCTAGAGAACATTACTGAAAATTGCTGTACAGTGGGAAAATGGCTGTTACAAAACCCAGTAACTACTCACGCGGGTACACACGCGCACACGCGCGCACACAAACACACACACACACATAAAATGAACTAATACATGGAGATGCATTTGTGATGGAGGTAATAAAACAGCTCCAGGAGGTCTGCTTGCCATTTGTTGTGTTTGCAGGAAAGTTGTAGCTCGTATCTCAACTATACTGGTATTATTTTGTGTGCCAGTTTTCACGATTAGGCATTTTGACATATAAATGAATAATAATAAAAAAAGGATTAGAACTACATGTGTGTCCTACCTGCCGTAGGCCGATCTTCTTACTGTCCCACATCTGTTTGAAGTTCCAGAAGAAAGGCTGCTCACACTTTTGACAAGAGTCACTGTCCAGCCACTCTGGAGTCTGTGCAAAGACAAATTCATTATTCACTTATTCTGTTTCAAAATTCTACTAGTTATAATTATAGAACAGCAAATATTCAGTTAAAACACAATTTTCCACCAAATGTTTTAGACCTGGATTAAAAGTACAAAGCTAGAAATTATAACAAAATATAGTATAGTGGAACACAGAGGTGATTAAAGGTCTAAAAAGAATGTGTGGGGGTTAAATTATGGAACAGATGAATTAAAGCAGAGTAAAAAAACATAAATCAGTTTAAAAGATTACACAAAATACAAATGTTAAGTAACAGATTCTAGTACTGGAGTCAGCTGCTGATAAAAACAGGACATTTGTGTCTAACATCAACAGTCTGACTCTCCATGCTGCTGTCACTGTCAGCAGGCAGTGAGTCACTGTGACCCGCCACCACAGAAACGGCAGCTCTGCTAAATCGCGGAAAGCACAAACTGGTCGGCAGGTTGGGCGATAACATGGGTTTCTGCACAACAATAAACTCCATATTTGCCACACAAACATGAGAATGGTATCAATCTCACAGACAGAGCATTGTATTTGAAACAGATTCCTGTATATCAGGATGAAATTAATATTTTAACCTCTTTGCATTTGATGTCACCACAGCACATGCTGAGAACACCACACAGAAGATAGTAATCACGGTCAAGTAGCTGTGACACGCTGAGTCTTTCCGGATGCTGATGAAATAGGATATGGGCTATCCTGACAAGTCTGTGTTGGCTCTGTATTTAGTGACTTTATGGATTTTTGCTCATGATACTACAGACAATAAAAGTAACAAACAAACACAGGAAATGGAAAATTAGCAATTAAATGACTGTTACCACTTCCTGCCTGACATTTCTTTCACTAAATCCCAAAGGTTTAATGATTTTTCTAGTGAACATCCTTCCCTGCATAACCATCAGCACAGAAGGAGGTTAAGTTTGAAAGCTACGAGGGACTGTTTGGGGAACAACAGCGATGGTTTTACTGTAACACGCCTTCAGGGACCTCAGCTTCAACAAAACCAATGAGTCAGAAAATAAAATTGTAATGAGAATTTGGGCCAAACAACAGAGACTGAGGCATGGCAGACGCTGAGGTAGAAAGAAAGTGAGTCTGGGTAAATAAAGATGCAATCAAGTCCTAACCATCTGTGGCAGAGAACTGAGGGAGAGGAGACAATGCAAGGGTGAAAGTAAACAGAGCGTCTGTGTTTGTAGGAGAGAAAGGAACCTTCTTGATTATGTTGATTATCTGTGGAATTTGGGAAGATTTATACAGGAGGGCAGGAGGGAAAACAAATACCAGATACATTGTGCACGTAAGCGCACATATGCAAGTCTTTCATCTTGATGTGTCATAAATGGACAAAATGGACGGCCTTACGAATTGAAAAGTGAAGCCTAGGAAGGACAACAATAGTAGTACACAGTCTATGAAGTGTGTGTTTGTGTTTGTGTTTGGGTTGATGTTACACTCCGTCACCTCTTGTCTTGTTACGTCCATGTTCCAGATGACGATGCCTCCATCTGAGCTGCAGGAGATGAGCTGACGGGTGTGTGAGGCGTAGCACAAGCCCTGAACCTTGTCACTGTGGGAGCAATGCACGCATATAAATAAGCAAGTGCTGAAATAAAAACTTGATGTCCCAGACCATCCACCTTTTAAAAATTCACCTCAGTATATTTCACCCTGCACTCTTTGACTCTATCTATACAACATGGCACATATCTGAATTGAAATAGCAGCTAATTTAATTATTATTAAATGAATGCTTTCTGATTAATATAAACATTAAATATACCCAGGAAGAATACAAACAATAAAAATCAATAAAAAGAGAGAAACATTTAACAGTTTGTGATTCTTACTTGTGTCCTTGCAGTTCAATGGCAGTGCCTTTGCGCCCTCCGATGTCCCACATGATGATGGAGTGGTCTGAGCTGCCAGAGAAAAGCACCCTCTGGACCGGGTCCCAGCACAGTGCAGTCACATTACCTGGGTCATTTTGCACACGCACACACACACACACACACACACACACACACACACACACACACACACACAGTGAATCAAACATATTGGTAAAAGTCACATGCTAAACACAAAGGTCAAACAAGAGGGGGAAACTATAAATCAGACAAAGGTGAGACTCATGTTATGTAGATTAAAATCCTATTTCTTATACTTCTTTTCTCATACTGTAATGGCAGAAAATGAATACCAGATTCTTACAAAAGTGCTTCCATAGTGGTCACAAACTCAGCTGAATCTTTTCATCCTTCAACTACAACCATCACAACTCAATCTAGTTACTTTAAGCACTTCCCGATTAAGGTTAAAGTAGATTCACATGACAGTAGGGACAAATTATTGTCTTGAACATTAAAACCATTAAGGACTTAGTCCTTCTTAATAAATGTGCAACCTGCCAGAGAACCATAAATCTTAACAACAAAAATAGTGTGATTTATTTATTTATTTATAGTTTTCAACTTAAAAAGTAATAATTACAGAATTAAATTGACATAATAAAACCATACTAACTACTTGATTAGTGTGTCTTGTTTTTTTATGGATTAATGTTTTTATCAATCATGTGATTGTTTAGTGTATAAAATGGCAGATAATATTAATTCACATTTAGTTCATTGTTTTATATATATACAGTTAAATACTATGAGATATTCGGTGATTGACAATTTGTGCATATGTGTGTATATATACCAGTGTGTCCTTTGAAGGTGGTGACGAGACTGCAGTTGTCCTGCTCCAGCTTCAGGATGGTCACCTGACCTGACTGGTCCCCTACAAAGGCATGTCTGGTCTCCACATCAAATCTGGTTTAACATAGTGGTCAAAGAAGCAGAAGTAGTCCGGTTGCACACAGCACAGAGTCATTAATTATTCTATTTTAAACCAAATACAGATTAATCACACCCTGTGGCTACACATTTCGCAAAATGAAACTATACTGCTGAGTAAAACCCACAACTAACAAGAACTATGACATGGAATGTGTCAAAGTTTACAGTGCAGCAGCAAAGGAATGTCACTGCATCATTGAATGCCTCTTAGCTCTTTCACAGGAAATTCAGTCAGACTTCTTATCTGATCAGTTTAAGTCACTACAGACCAAAGTCAAAGTCCTTACAACACCACTGTGTTACTATTGAGCAAAACAATAACTGAAAGATGACAACCTTATTATTCCTACCAGTCAAAAAAAACAATACACATCAAAGACTGAAATTTAATTTTCAATTTTAATTCCACTCTCTCTGGAAACACAAACTGGTATTTGCCTTGATTAAATATTTTTTTGGGAATCGTGAACAGCATGTTTTCCTTCACTACTGTGAATTGTTGTGCAAATATGACATGTTAAAGCTAACCTTTGCCCAAGCACGCAGAATTTATTGATACAAAAAAGCCCCACAAGGCTATTGCCACTGCACTGCACTGCACTGCACTAACCCTGGAAGCAAAGCTGTCACTTTCTTAAGGCTTTGTGAGACACATTGGCTTAATTTGCATCACATGTCATAATCTGTCTATCTTACACTTAACAGGCCATTGTGCTGTTTGAACAGATTTAAGAGGATCCATATGTAGTAAATTCATACACAGCATATATATATACATATGCAGCCATTTTTACGTATACAAGTTTCCTGTATTTTTCGGATGTGTAACATGTTTTAAAAAAAAAAATAGAATTTCTTAAACAACAAATCTAATGGTGGCCTAAGACACACATGTACACACTATCTCATGCTGCACTCCTGCATTTCATACTGGACAAACCAGACAGGTTAGCATGGTGAGCCTAGCAGGCCTAATGGCAGCCTCATTGGTATGGATCAGTGACGCTGCTGAGCCCTCACAGCCTTTCATCTGGCCATTACAGAAACCAACTCGGCCCGTTTCCTTGACAACCGCATGACTGATACCTATTGTTAGACCTTCCCAGCAGTAAGACACTAACTGGAATCTAATCTCAATTGTCCTGTTTTATGTTGCTATGACCTTAAAATAGGATTGTGATCATGATTTTCCCAAGCAAAACACCAAAGATGGCTCATCACGTGCCACTTGGTTAGGTCTACTCCATTCAGAAGCAAGTCATTGGCAGCACCAAACTTGTCTGCAAACAGACAAACAGGGGAGAATAGCCAGTAGCAAGGACATTAAAGGATACTGTAGTCCAGAGACCCAGGCGGAGGTGCGATATGTCCCCTGCTGCTGGCCGCTCTCCGAGCAGTGCCAGGTGAAGTTTTTGTCCTGGCCGGTGCTCAGGAGCCACTCCATCTCCAACACAAACAGCACCACTGTAACTCTGCCCTGATGGGCTGCACAAACACAAAAATCATCAGGTTCAGGCAAGATATCGGGCAAGATGATACCAACAATTTCAAAGCAGAGGAATGGTACTCCAGTGAGAACTGAGGTTAAGGTTTTAGAGAAGGATCTGACTCACTGATGAAGAGATTTTACAATAGTGCAGCAATATTTTCAGCCACATACTCAACTACGAATATCACTCCACACTCAACAATGAACCAGTTATTCCTCTGTGCATTCATATCATAAAAAAAAACATCTTCTGTAGCCGAGGCAGTAAATGCGATGTGGAGAGATCGATCGTAGATGCTCTGGTCAAGTTATTTCTGAGTGAGTTACACCACAAGGAAAGAAATGAATTATGAACACTGCCCGAGAGAAAACACTTCTCAGTCTGCAGTTTTTAAACCATAAAAACACGCAGCAGAAAAGGCTTCATAAGCAAGTAACCATCCTGAAACTGCCTCAGTTATATTGCATTGGATAATAATGTAAAATAATACAGTCCAGAGATTTCAGAGAATTGCTGATATTAAAGAAAATAAAGTCTAAAGACTTTTGAAATAAGGTTTTAAAGTGTGTGTGAGATCAAAGTCAAAGATCAGGTCATGTTAAAGTTAAACTACTAAGACAGTATACATGATACAGACTGAAGTTATTGTTTGTTAAATTGAGTATTTTAACAATAATGAGAAAATTCAACTGAAGTATCTTGAACATGAGCTTAATGCATTTTACTCATCAGATATTCATATGAGAAATGTCTAGCACTACTACATGTTTTATTGCTCCGACTGTTTGCAAAGTCTGTCAATATGAATGCAGGAGAGTTTTGGTCTAACCACTGCTAAAACTAAACTAAAAGGCTCAAAAACCAATAGGTCTGATCAATACTGTTTAGCCAACATGACAATAATACAACTACACTCAAATTAACACACCAAGCTTCAAAATAAACTGACAATGGTATCTCTCAGGTTCAGTTTCTTGTAAGTGACACTAAACCCCATACGTACACACCCACACACACACACACACACAAACTTCCTCTCTCACCCTGGTAGGTACGTGCTGGGGTGATTTTGTTGTAGTCTTCAGACAGGATGAACTCCTGAAAGACACAATGGAGAGATAAATGACTGGGGTCAGGACAAAAGTTTCCAAGTAAAACTATGTATTTGCTATCGAAATACTTTTTCTACATTTCTATCCAGTGTTTCAAACCAAACAAAACTTCTGAGACGTTTTGCTGTGATTGCTTAGCTGTTCAAAGAGTCTTTTAAAAAAGCAGAAGTTAAAAGTTAAAAAGTTAAAATGTAATCATATTTACAGAGTGCATTTTTTTAAGAGCTCATACGCAAATGGCAGAGGTGAGGTAAAAATAAACTGCAGGCCTGAGCAAAGGCCAGCAAAAGGAAAAGGGGGAAAAAAGCAGAACAGCTCATTTCTAACTGTGATTTTCTCTAAGGCCACCACCCATAATAAAATACTTTATTGCCTTCGAGAACAATCCTTCAAAAATAGAGGTTGTCCTGGGAAAATACTTCTTATCTGTACTACTTTTCTGACTCTTGCAACTTGATCCAAACCAAACAATAACCAGTAAATATTTCAACAAAACCCAAAGGAGGACTGTGGAAAAAGTCATCTCTTTGAACTGACTGGGCTCCCAGATAGCAAACTTTTTGTGGCCCGGATCCAACTCAACACCTGACACTTTCATCTGGCCCACAAAGCACATGGAATGATGGAACTTAGGCAGTCCACTCCTGTTTGCCAGATCTGGGCCACAAGCTATCAACTGCATCACTACATGTCACATGGCAATTGTTCTACATCTTTGAAAGAGGTGGCCCACATTTGTCTGAAAATATTCGGGACATATTTATCATTTATGACATGGCCCACTTTAGTATAACATCCAGATTACATATTGCCAAGAGGACTGTATATTTGCCCACATTTGTTTAAGGATATTTGGACCACATTCACAATTTCGCATGAGGGCCAATTTGGCTCATACCCATTTTGTCATGGTCGGATGAAAAGCCGGCAGAGCCATATCATTTCCAGAAGGGGCCATCATATGGACGCTATCACTGTGTCACCACCGTTTTAAAGTCTTGCTATTGTGTTGTTGGTCTTTTAATCAAAATCTAGTGCAGTCCACATCTTGAGCCACAAATGATTCAACATCACATGCATGGCAACTTGGTTTGCATATACATTGCCTTGGAAATTGTATTAGTAGCACCAGTAGTGACTCTCTAGGACTAGCAATATTCTAAAGTCTGTTGGTTGGTTGTGTAATTGTTTTTTCACAATCTTCATTCAGATATGTTTTTATTTTTCAAATACTTTGTTATATGCACCTGCAATATGTCCCCTTATGATTGACATTAAAATCATTTCTGAGCAAAGATAGTCAAAAACATTTGTGTTTGTTTTTCTTCTAAACAAAAGTGCAACATTTGAGACAACCTCTATAGACGATAAAAGATGACTTAACAGAGATTTCCTTTCTCGCAAAGTTCAAGCTCACAGTGACCTGACAAAAATCTCATTCCAACTGAACAAACACACTCACCAGAAACATTTCAGTTGCCGCCTCAGAGCTACTGACAGTTTACCCAAAATACACAGAATATAAGCAGCTTTCCGTTTCAACAGTCAAAAGGTAGATGACAATAATAAAGCATTTCCAGCAAAACAGCAAGAACAGTGAACACCCCTCAGCTGAGTGAGAAGGAGGGAAAGTCAGAGGGGAAGCAGGTTGTTGGTTAAACTTACACAAATACTTCCAGTGTCCATTCCCACTGACAGCCTTCTGGTTTCTGGGTTAAAGGACATACAGGAGCATGAGGCTGCAGACATAAAAACACACACACAAGTATAATAGTGAACAGCGGATGTGTATGTGCCTGAAAATGAACCATTCTAAACTGCAATGTTTTACAATTAAAGGTGGATTTATATGTGGACCTTAAAGGGGTTTGAAAGCCAAATAATTATGGAAGTGGAACAAATAGTAAGCATAACAAACAATAACCACCAATCAGTCACAACATTGGAAACAGCTCAATAATGACACATGAGAATCATATAAAGTGTAATAAACCAGCTATTTATAGCTATCTTATCATCTTCTATCGATCTTCTATCATATTATATAATAATGCATGTGAATAATTTGAGCTCAGCAACACAAATATTCACAGCTACCAAATGTCACACATGGACAGCATTATACTGTCCACTTCCCTCTGGACTAATTGCTAGGCACACAAAACAACTGTAGTCTACTGTCAACACCGTTTAGGTCTTTAAATGAATACATGTATTTTGCCTTTTATTTGTCCTTGGAGCATAGTTTATTATTATTTCCTCTAATTTCTTTTCTCATCTGGTTGATTTAAACAATATCTCATTTAAAAGAAAAGTCTTTACTAATTGTATTTTTGTAGAGCATACAATAAACATAAATGACAGCAAAAGAGCTTCTCAACAAAATTATCTTATTATTATCTATTAATTATTATATTTTGCAAATCTATAGTGTCATCATCATGCATCATACACATAGAGCAACAATATATTTTCATTTTGAAAGGTTCAGTGCATGACTAAAGAACGTTTTTACACTTCTGTGTAAAAAAAAATGCATGCACTTGATGAGGCACCAGCTCAAAATCATTTCATGTATATCTGTCACATCATTCAGATAAAGATAATAATAACAACAAATAAATACTGAATGCTATACCTGTCAAAGAAAAATCTAAAATGTTTCACAACATTTTTATGGGACTGTATCAAACCTCTGCTGCTATGACTATAAGCTACAGATTTTGCTGATGTTAGCAAAGGATTTCCTTCAGTTGCACAATTGGAAAGAAACAAGGATAGACAGTGTCACAGACATGCAGCACTGCAGGTCTTTAGAGAAAACAGTGGATGATCATGCACATTAAATACTAAGTATAATATGCAAGAGTAAATCAAAAGAAGAAGTAAATGGAAGTAAATGTCAAAACATTTACATATGTATACATATTCATGACTTTTACATTTACTGTATTGAGTGTGTCTGAACTGAGAGCAAAAGGCTAGTAATGATCAAAAACAAATAGTAAGCAAGAATACTTACATGGCATTGTGTAGTAGACGCTGGGCCAGTACTGACCACTGTCTCTCTTCAGCCATACTCGAATCGCCCTGTTGGGTAAAAACAATTTTAGCTGTGTGCTACATGTGTGGCCATAAAGCCCATTACATGTGTGGTCACCACTCCATAATAAACTCCCTTTCCCAGTTTGTAGAGTTCAGTTATCCACAACAAATCATAGATTTACATCTGAAATGTTCTCAGAGATAACTGCACAGGACTGCTATTGTTAGTAAATAGTCCTGGGTGTGGTTCAAACAGTGAATACATTAGTAACAACGTATAATTATTAAATGAGTTAATATAAAATTACACAGGGATTACAGGGTACATTTGCATATATGTACTACGTAGCCACAAATTACTGCTTAAATATTTTATCAGCCAATCACATGGCACCAACTCTTAGAATGGGGAAGGAGGAGTGATTTAAGTGACTATGAACATGATCCATAGCGATTTTCACACATAACCATCCCTACAGTTTCAGAGCTTCAGTGGTTAGTTCTCCATCTCTAAAATATCCCTTCCAGCACACACACACAGGTAAAGCTAGCCTGGTTAAGACACTGTACTGACATCCATTGATTTGAGTAACCTAAGTAAAACCTCTCCCTTAACCATAACCAGTTAATGACTAACACAATCCACATCTTAACTCTCACTTCTGGAGGTCCTGCCTCACTGTGACTGAGAATAATGAGGACACATGGCCCCTTTAAAAGTGTCTGTTTCTAACAGTAAAGGTCCACAGGATGCAACAAAAACAAAACACACACACACACAGGTAAGTGGAAAAAAACTGGAATACTTGGATGAAACGATATCTGACCCCAATGTTTAAAAATGACAAAACACACGAACAAGCCAAACAGCAATACAAGGGTCGCTCTTTTTGAATTGGTTGATTTTTTTTGGTACCTAGCATGCTAGTAACTATTAAATATATACATGTATATAGAGACATACACATGATACACGTAAAATGTGCTCAGGCGCCTGTCACTTGACTCTTTTACAAGCAACGGCTTTGCAACTGTACATCCAGCTCTAACAGTGACTGATCCGGTAACGGTTGTAAGCACTGGATTTAATCGGCATTTAAAAATTACCTGTCCTCAGACACGCTAATAACGCCGTCTTCCTTGGGGATGATAACCGCCGCGCTCACAATGTCTTGAAAAGCCTCGATTTTGCTTAGCAGACATGGCTTCCGAGCCTGCGGTTGGGGCTGAATTTCTGCCGCCATGGCTTGGTGGTGCACGAACCTCCGAGTACGACCCTGGCTCCGGGAAACATAACCCACCTCGGCTCTGTCCGACGGTGGAGCTTTGGCCGGTGTTGTTGCTAAGCTAAGCTAAACTGTCAGACCAGCAGCTCGCTCTCGCTCTGTCACATACACAAACCGTGTTGTGACGGCTGCTGCCCACTGCTGTCAGTTAACACACACACACACACACAAATAACACATGTGTTTCACTATTCTTGTTAGGACTCTGCATTGACTTCCGTTCATTTAGACAGCCGAACGAGAACTTTTTAATTGTTGCCTAAACCTAACCCCAACCTAACCACAATTCAGACTTAGCCCTCAGAAATTAGGTCATTAGGCTTTCGTCATAATGGACAAAAAAATGTGTGCCACAACTCCCTCTACAGGTCAGCCTCATTACCTGCAGGTTCTAGTCCCTGAGGCCTGAGTGCTAGCTTGAATCTTTTGTATAAACTAAACCGTTGGTCTAGTTTGTGAAAGAGGTGTTGTACATAAATGAAATATTATGTGTTACCAGTGCTCTGCATGTTGCTATAATGAAAAGTATGAACCCAAGATGATCATGTTTCATGTCAAGATTGTCGTTCTTGTTATTATTGTAAGGCATGTAAAGCTAAATCAATCAGTCACAATCACATGGTAGAGTGCATGGTGCTTCAAAAGAAGTTTACTAGTTGATACGCCCTAAATATCAGAAATGTCTTTATCAGTGATGTGTTGATGTTTTTATTACATGATACTTAGACTTCATTTTAATGTGGAAAATATTACAGCAGGACCAAAAGCCTTCTTTGTTCCTTAAAAACACAATTCACAGGACAAAGATCAGTTATGACAGAACCAGTTAACAGATTAAATCTGGAACTTATTTAATGTATTCGGTGTAATCTATATGGCACACACGGTCTTTAGTTTTCAGTGCTTTTATGTTGAAGGTAAATAACCTGAAGTGTATTCATGGTTATTTTAGTAACTTTACTATTAGTCACTGAAGTGCCTAAGATAGTAACAGTAGATGGGCTTTCATAGTAGTAAAGTGCCTTTAGACAACACAAAGCCACTGTTTCCAAATATCACTTTCATAATAAAACCACATGTGTGCTATTTTTGGCAAAGCAGTATGTTATTGTGAAATATTTAATACTGTTACAGTCATATTACAGTATTATTTTTGAAGGTGACAAAGTGTTGTGAGTCAACAAACAACAATATGACAAGAGACCTCAACTACTTAATGTTTACAATAAGTAATGAATATAGTAGTATTAGTGATGTATTGTTCTAGTACCACAAATGGAAATACTGGTATTCCAAATTAGTTCTTAATGGTCAGAAAAACATTTCAAGATGTTACACTGAGTTGTAAATTTGAACATATATGTGTGCACAAAATAAATGATTGATTAATCAATAAAATAACTGATATGTTAATTTATGACCGTTTATGACATCATACTGTGAATGCAAACAACTGCTGCATATTAATAATAATTTTATTCTGAAAAACATGTCAGTTTTAGACCGGAAAATGAACTGTTGTGTGTGCCTTGCCACAGAGAACTCTTGTCAAACAACACGCAGTCGAGTCGACCTTCCCCCTTCCTATCACCAGCTGCCGGATGGTTCTTCTTATTTTGCGGAAGTGATGATATAAAGGAGCAACATTTTGTAAATTGTATTACACAGATGTGCACGGCTGGTTGAGCGTCTTGTGGCAGGCATTACAAATCCATATCTGTCAGGATGTTGTGTCTTTGGAGATTAACTGATAGAATTCTCAAGAGTGTCGGTTGAATCATATTTATTTCACATTAGTGCACTTTATTTAAATAAATTAGAAGAAACGCCAAGTCCCTGTTCAACAATTCAATACATTTTAAATATTAAATATCTTGTTACAATAATAGGTTTACTTTATTCTTTATATTTAAGTACGTAGCTCGGTTCAACAATGGGAAATTAAAAAACATGGAGCTGCAGGGTGTGTGCGGGTGCGCGCATGTCAATCCCTAGTAGGAACTGTACAGTGAAACCTGTTTTCCTTCACATCATTACGCAGAAAGGGCAGGCTTTATTTGGTCATTTAAAAAAGTGCCAGTGCCTGCTAGTTTCTGTGTACCACGAGTGCAACATGAGTTTTGTTTCAATGTCTTTGTTTTTGCCTTTGATCCATAGTCTTCAAGTGTTGTCTATCACAGTAGCCCACGCCCGTGCATATGATGAAGTAAGTGTTGATTATGTAATCAGCTCTCAGGGCGAACGCGGGCTCATCGGTAGACAGTATGCACTCGAATATCCGGAGTAATGCTTTGAAAAGGAGTGCGTTATCACATATGTTATATTCTTCAACACAGAATGCATCTAGGGATATTTCTTTGCATTCCTGCCTCTCGGACAAGCGCGCATGCGCATTAGACGCTTAGCTTTAGCCTTATTTGGATATGGTAATGAGCGCCTTCTAAGAGCCAATTAGAAGAGAGCATTCGGCCACGTGAGAGTAAAACACCGCTTTGGGGGCGGTGTCAAACGCCGAGCTTAGGTTAAAACCAGTGGACAAGCCACAGCGCATTCAGTGTAGGGAGAAGCAGGGACTCACTGTGAGAGGGAACTTTGTTACTATGAAACTTAGAAATATTTGCAAAATATTGTAAAAATTATCAATATCCCTCGTGAACCAATAACCTGCCCCTAGGGTTTGAGGTTTTTAGGTTAGTTTGCCCGGAAAGGGCTTTTACACTCACTATTCTTACACTTTTTTGAAAGAATGTGTGAGACAGACAGTTAGCAGCTAGCTAGCTAGCTGAGAGGTGATAGAGGCGGCAGGAGAACAAAAGATTTTTTTGCGTTTTGGCCGGTTGTACTGACACTAAGTCCATGCAGAACGTGTCATTACCATCACAATGCCCGTTTTACTTTTTCTGATAGACACGTCCGCTTCAATGAACCAGCGCACCCATCTGGGCACTACCTATCTGGACATAGCAAAAGGCGCTGTTGAGACTTTTATGAAGGTACTGTAACCATGGGACACACTTGTACTGGGAGATCCCCAGATCATCATTCTGCTGTTGCAAAGCTCGCCTGTCAAACCTGATCTCTCGATAACCGTAAATAATTCTCTACTATTTCCACAGCTCAGAGGGAGAGATCCGGCGAGCCGAGGGGACCGGTATATGTTGGTAAATTTTGACGACGTTCCCTTCGGGATAAAGGTAGAGTTTGTTTTCGGGTCATGTCCAGCTTTATATTGCGCAGATAGACTGTCCTTCCATCGTTCCAACACGTTGTGATCACTACATCAATTGTGTTGAGAAAAATCTCCAGGAGGAGCTTTCATACCCCTTTTTAAACATGGCCGACATTTTGTTTCAATGTGAGCAGCAAGGAACTCTGGGTGTTATTTATACAGCGAGGTGATATCTTTTTGGGAGGGGTGAGGAGGAGGTGGAGGAAGGAGGGAGTGGGTGACAGACTATCATACTTTAATCGTTTGGACCAATTTGCCACTTTAGACATCGGACGCACATGACTTTGTACGTCTTTTTAACCATATGAACCTGGGCTTGTCACAATATCCTGTTAGAAACAGATCGGACACTTGGCTGTTGTGCTGTCACACTACTGGCTTGAAAGAGAGAAATCGACCTATACAAATGTTTATCAGTTCAGTATTTCAATAAACTCAGTCAAGTTAACCATTGACTTGACACTGAAGTTGCTCAGTGTTCACAGCTGGGCAGTCATCTGACGGTGTGTATTTCTATAACATGGTGTTATGTTTATATTTTGTTTTGTGTGTGTGTGTGTGGTTTTTTTTAAGGCTGGATGGAAAGAGAGCCATGCCACGTTCATGACAGAGCTACGGAACCTCCAAGCAACCGGACTCACATCTATTGGCCATTCCTTGAGGACCGCTTTTGATTTACTCAATCTCAATAGATTAGTGACTGGGATAGACAACTATGGACAGGTATGTAGCTCCTGAAGAGGCCAGACAGGAAATCAGATGTAGAAAGTGCTATGACATGGTGCTGTATACCCCCACAGACCCCAACTCGCTCCCTTACCCATATCCACAGTCTTACAAGCATCAATCCCCTGCATACTGTGACCCCACACACTTTCAGTCATGTGCTCAAGACACAAACATAACAGCAACAAGTTTTTAAAAAAAGAAGGAACCACTTACTTTCAATAACTGTGGTCCATTTCTTCATCGAGTTGGCGCCTTTCATTTATGCTTTTGAATCCTGGATGTTTTAAAAGCTGAACATTAGTGTTCATATACAAAGGCAAAATAAATGCACAGTGTGTTTAAAATCTGATGGGATAAACTGTTCATCAGATTGTGTACACATTTAATATTATTGGTAATATTTTATTAGTACTCTCAGCATAATCAAATGCAACATATTTGTGTTAAGTCCTACTTTATTTTTGGAGTTGTAATGTTGGCTATTGTTCAAATTGTCCGAGGCAAATTAATCGACATGTTATTTTGCGTTATTCTACATATGAACATGAATTTGGACGAAGTGAAATTGAATTGGTACATCTTCCTAATAGGTTAAATAGTAACTGAACATTCTAACTTTACTGGAAGTAGTATTTATAATAATAATGACAATAATAACATAAAAACCAAGTGCTGTGACTGGGATTTAATTCACAAAAAAACATTTAATTATTGAATTTTTTGTTTTCACAAGACAAATTGATGAATATTTAAGGAAAAGCTTCACAATTTAGGAAGTTAAGAAACCGACTCAATTGTTGTCATCCTTATTGGTTCGCGAATTTCAACTGATTCACTGTTTCTGCTCCGCTTCCAAGCATCACCAACTTGGGCTGTTTTTAGTTTTGAAAGCTAGTTTTTGAACATTAAGTTGTGCGAAAAGGGGTGTAATAAAAAGTATATATTGTGCTGAGAGGTTTTAGACTCCCATGAAGCCTCTCATGACATATCTGCAACACAAGACACTCGATCACTCTTCAGAGCGTGACACAAAATAACCAAAGAGGCTTGACCTTGATATCGTAGGAATTGACATTGAAAATGTGTTGCAGTTCTCTGTGAGGGAGACAGAATAGTCATTATTAATGTCAGCACACTTGTATTTGATATAGAAATCTGGATGTCTGTCTTCCATTGTGAAGTAAGCCAGGAGGATGACAGCAATGGTGAATGTTTAGCTAACCTTTCCTGAGTTAAAAATGGAAGATCCCTACCATCCAGGGTACATAGAACATACATAACGCATGTATCGTCAGTGATTAAAACAGGCCATTGTGTGCAGATGGTGTTAGTGATGAACCTGCTTTTCCTCTGACCTTGGACAAAATATCTGAAGTGTCTTTTCAAGTTATGTGGAGGAAGAGCAGCCAGGCTACACCTTTTTAAAGTGCACTTCTTTTCTCCGAGCATGTTTCACCAGTGCTCTGATATCTACACACACTTCCTCTTGTATACATATATTCTTCAATCCTATTACCTTCAGCAGCTGTAAATCAAAGTCACACAGAAGCTTATGTTTTGCTGGCACTGCATTTGCAGTCCCTGTATAACATCTTAACATTGTCCACTTGTATTTCCAATTTAATTTATATTTGCAAGACCACTTTGATTTTCCATCCTCCTATTTAAGTGCTGAATGTGTTAAATGATGAGTGTGGTAGAGAACCGGAGAGGGACAACACAAGGGGGAAGTACAATTTTGTCTTGTGCTCACCCACAGGGAATAAGCCTGTGGGTGAGTTAATATTGCCCAGGAGTGATTCTCTCTACGGTAACAAAGAGTCCTCCAGGTTGCCAGGCATCTGAGACGGCTCTCCCGTGGGAGATGAAGAGGGCTATAGAGGACGAGCGGGAGGCGACCCCGCACGTTATCCTGACACTGATCACAGTTTCATTAAGAGAGCAGGGAAAGAGGACGGAAAAGGATGAGGGCGAGGAAATGATATGACAGGTGATGTTTGGCCCTTAGTTAACATGTCAGCAGGGGTGATAAACAAGGGTAAAATGGATGTTCATCACACTATTGGCAGACCAGAGATCCTGCAGTGCCGCTTCAAAAGGACATGACTGTAGTGAAGCACTTTGACACCCTGTCACCCTGCAGTTAATAAGTATTTCCTTGTGTAATCAGTGTATTGATCATTTTTTAATGGCTCTTGTAAATTCATCATCTTGAACATGTCAACATCATTTTAAAGTCTGCCATCAAATGGTCAATTTACCCTTAAATCTAAAGGTTTTTGGTTACCACCTAATAAGATTTCCGTTCAAAGATGAATACATTATTAAAATAGTGGGCATTTTTTCCGAATGTGCAAATGATCACCTAATTATTCCAGCTCTTCACATGTTGGTTCTGCGGTGGACATCATTGCAATAGCAGAAATGGCTCATTCTGTCTTGTCAGTGTGGGGTGATATCATGTCACCTAATCAAATGGAAGTAGCTCGTATGACTAGCACTAATTGCTCAGCAACAGTAAAAGCTGATAAGACATGGATGCAAACATCACCCATCATCTGCCATGGTGGCCACATTTCCTACTTATTAGCATGCTATGCAAGTGCCTGTTATCATAAAGGGGTTTTGGGGAATTGAGAAAAGAGAGGGTTCAGGTTGTCATGGATACTAACAGCCCTGTGGATCCTGGTAGTCTCCTGCTTTTTACTTTGTTGTTTCTGAAACTGGACAAATTCATCATTCAGCAGAAAACACAGCCTACAGGTACAGTTGAAACTGAGTTGGTCCGCATCCTTAAATAACTGCACTGCTGTCAGAACAGGACGGCCTTTATGAAGTCTGCAGGACCCTGCAGTCAGGGCCAGCATGCTGACTGTTTCCTGACAGGACACGTCAGGCTGTGTTGAAGGTGAAGTTTTTCTGTGGTCGCTATGGAAGATCCCACAGTGCTGGTGTATAACGATGAATGCGTTGCTGCTCCACTTTCATTTTATCAGTGAGAAATGCTGAGGTCTTGAAATGGAAGAGTAGAGTTTTCATACAGATACTTGGGTAACATGCTCTGCCCTTATGGGTGATGCAGTGAATGTATAGTCCAGATGTATTCACTGTAGTCTTCCGATTTGTTTATTATTCTCTGTTAGTGTTAAATGTGTTGTGTTTATTATTTAATTTGTCATGTTGCTTTTAATTGCTGAAATTAATTCAGAATTTTCCTTCTTTCTTTGTAGGGAAGGAATCCCTTTTTTCTTGAACCTGCCATTATAATCGCTATCACCGACGGCAACAAATTGACGGGCAGCAGCGGAGTCCAAGACGAGGTCAGCCAACATGTCCATAGAGCTGAGCGGTCCCAGCCAATCGGGAGTGACTCCTGTGCGGTTGGATGACAACTCATGAGCCGTGTGTGATAACACAATGTTCAATTTAACACAAGCATCAAACCCTTATCTGCTAATATGAAGTTACGTTATAATTAGAATCCGAATGACTATGTCCCACGGCACCATATTTCACCTCTCTTACTATAAACTGCCACTTAGTGAAATATCTCTTCTAGTCTACTATAATGCTGGTCACGTCACACCAGGGTTTGACCTGCAACCGACAAACCAATATTTTTTTGTTATTTTGTTGATTAATCGATAAATCAATATAGTCATCAGTAATTATAATAAGATCGTTTGAGCATATCTTTAAATTCCTCATAGCCCAAGTTAATACACTTATTCTATTACTGTTTCAGTTCAGTGTTATACAAATCATTTATGTTTTGAACAAACCTCCCTCAATTTTTAATATGTTAGTCCACTGATATTAAAAAAAGCCTATCTGTAATTTTCCTTGAACAGTAAAACCAGAGACATCACTCATCCCTATCTATTTGATATTTGACCATCAGAAATGTTCTTTTGCGAAGCTGGATCGTTTTATATACTTTTTACAGATACATTGATTATCTGTGGTGCCTCCTTTTTGTCAATCACTGCATCGTTATAACTTCAACTGGTGTTGCGTGCCTTCGAAGGGCTGCAGCTACAATGATTTGTATGCTAGTCAGATTAACAGCGTCCCCTTGACAACTCAGTAATTCAGTCTCCAGTAAATTATTTATTTCTGCTCTTAAAGTTGTCGTCTCCTCTGCGTCTACCGTCCACACTAAATATTCCTGAAGCTCTTCCAAGTGAAATGGCGCAAACCCCATTTAGCCACATAGTCAGTAGACCTGAATCTTAAGCTCCAGTCTAATTCATGGCTCCTGCGTTGATTTCTAGGTGTGTATTTGTTCAGACTGAGCGCGAGTTACAGAGTAAGTGACGTGGACTTAGGAAAGTTGACTTAACTTGTGGCTTCTGGTTGTATTTAGTCATCTGGTCTGATCCACTTGGAAAATTGAGATGGAGAAAATCCTGAAATTTTCATTTTGCAGTGGGTGCCAACATAAATGCCTTAAAGCAGTTTAAGTAAAGTAAGTAGTACTTTGTGTTTACATGGCATTCAAACTAGCAATTTTTCATGCCAGTTTAAAAAACTAAATGTAAATATTATAAATATAACAAGATAAACAAATGGAAATCACTATTTGATACTTAATTTACTTTATTATCATCTAAAGCAAATGTTGAAGAGAAATCCACCTTGCGGAATAATGTTGTCTTTCAGTGTATATATAAAGTATATTGACATATTGTCCAACCAGCACTATTATCCATGCTTCCTTTCCTCTGTTACTGACTCTCTCTGTCATCGTCCTCCACTGTCTAGCTCCACCTGCCACTGACCACCCCTCTACCGGGTAGTGAGCTGACCAAGGAGCCCTTCCGCTGGGACCAGCGTCTGTTTGCTCTGGTGCTTCGGATTCCTGGCAATTCCTCAGTGGAGCCCGAACCTCTCGGAGGTGTCCCATCCGACGATTCTCCAATCACTCCCATGTGTGAAGTCACTGGAGGTAGGCAAACAGCTGGCGATTGGATTATGTGTTTTTTTTGGTGCATACCATGTAAAGCAACACCTCAAAATGGTTGTTCTCCTGGAGTAGCACAGAACATGTGTGTGATGTTGTCTGTGAGAAATGGAGTTTGTATTTAAAAGATGATTATTGGTAGATGCCCTTTTTTGGGAATCACAGTGTGTTGTTTTTAATGCTGGACTTGTCAGTTAACGCATCTGTCACCATATTGTCTTTCATGGTTAAGTGCAAGTCACCAAACGATGGTGGTTGCATTCTAGTTAAGGTGTCAAACATGTGAAATATATCAAGGCTTACACGACTCAACTAATTGATTGTAACTAGATCCTAGATTTCATCTGTATACTGTATTGAGATTTAAAAACTTAATTAATTATAAAGTAGATGTAACTGTAACCTGGAAGATAAACATATTTGCAACATTTGACCCCAATTATATCAATGATGGTAGGGGCAATTAATGCAACATATAATATAGCACAACACATTTCTGAAAGAGGTTTCTTTAAATTTAACGTTAAAACCTTCAAGGAGGGAGAACCTCTGGCAGGACTGTTGTAGTTTACTGCTTTAGAATCCACTCGGTGTACCTTATATTAACTGCCAACTGAGAGTAAATGCCATTATTAGCCAGTGGAACAGGTTGAGACAGGCTCCAAGTTTTTAAGACACCAGATCAAAACAACTATTTGTGAAACGCATGAATCATCTGATCTGTCAATACATAGACGGAGGAGAATTATGAGCCTCCTTTTAAGGAAAAAATGATAATAGAGATGAAAATTGCCTTGGCAACTGTTCTTTGTTAATTTCATTGAGGGACAGCCCAGAGCTTTGTCTCAGCTCGGTCTTGTTGCTCAACATTCAGAGTGACTTGTATTTTCAAGTTTGCTAGAATGAGCTGAACAACCCAGTACAAACACAACATGCTGTTGTCTTAACCCCGCTGGGACTGTGCTGCAAAGGTTAAAAGTGCTGCCTTCAAGTGCTCTTCAGCAGCGAATGACTGAGCCAAGGTTTTTCTACCTAGTCCATGATTGGATCTGTCATTGTCCCAATGACATGTCGTTGACTCTGTATCTGTAGTGTTCTCCAGGTGAATGTCAAAAGCCAACCCCGGCTGTCTACCTATGAGTTTTAAAGAACATCGACTTTAAAAAGTAGACTTTTATCTCTCTCCTGTCTCCAGTCCTCATACTACCTGTTATGGAAGCAGCTGTCTGGAGGAAGAGACTAGAATGATTCTAACGGCTGGTTAAGATTAACACACACACACACACAGAAGCATACTGCATCAGTGCTGTATAGCAGTCTGTGATGCTGAATGCAGAACATGACACAGTTCCATTGTCACCGTCAGTCTACAGTACATGCTAACTGTCCATTACTGCTGATGACAGACCTGACACAAAGCCACGGCTTTTTGAAATGAGTGAGTGAATGGGTTCACAACAAGGTCACTAGTGGGGAAGTTGGAGGCAGCAAAATGGTCCAAAAGCTAAATTAGACCAATCGGTTGTATTTGTGTAGGTTTGTGTGCCTGACTCATGTGACCCTTACCTTTTAGATTGAATTAGATTTGACTTTATTGATCCCACACCAGGGAAATTCACCTGTAACAGCAGCAGGGTTGGGAGCAGACAGCACCACATTTGGATATAAAATAAGCAATAAAAGATATACAAATGCAAAAAATAAAAAAAAGTAAAATAATAATACAATACTGTAGACAATGTAACAGGGATGAACAGCTGTGCAAGAAAGTGTTTATAAATATCAAATAGTACCAAAAATATTAAATAAAACATTTTGCGCATGAGCTGTAAAACTGAATTTTATGCAGATGCACATTTTGTGTGAAGATTGATTCAAAACCTTAAAGATTAGCATATTACATTGTGATGTTTTACATGAGCCTAAGGCCACTGTATTTTTAAATAGTACTGTGTGTATTCATCCTGTAATATGACACTGTTTTGATATCTAATGGCTGCCACCATTTTGAATCTGGTTAGAGGTTATGGTAAAATATCAAATTTTAGATTAGAATTAGTCATCAGTTCTTAATCTTATCTCGAGAAGAACATTCAACAACAGAAGGCATTTATTTATGGAAATAATAAAGCTGAGAATGATCACCCTAGATTTGTAAAGAACCGTTCAGCCCTTTTTTCTTAGCTCATGATTTTGTTTTTATGGCTCAAAACATTGTGTGATTCATGTTTAATTTCGCTGCTAATCAACCTTTGAAAAACCCTCTTCTTTACAATGCGCTTTCCTCTGTACCAAACAGCAAGCAGGCAGTTAATGAGATACTTAAATAAAATAATTGTTAGATTAACACTCATCAGCAAATGTGCCTCAGTTTGCTGCATCTTAAAAAATAATGAACTTTTAACGTGTTTTGACGACACAGATTCAGTGAGAATGTACCGCTAAAACTGCATTGAGTCTGTTCATATTTTCAGGCTTTTTACTTCAAACTTGTGTATCTGTGTGTTGCAGGACGTTCCTACAGTGTTTTCTCTCAGCGCATGCTGAATCAGTGTCTGGAGTCGCTGGTGCAGAAAATTCAAAGCGGAGTAGTGATAAACTTTGAGAAGACGGGGCCTGACCCTCCTCCACTGGAAGGTAAGTCACCTCCATTTGTCTACCTTAAATTATTCCACACTTTTTTTCCTGACTGATTAGCAGAGAACCTCTTTTGTTGTGGCCCTCTGAACTGACTGTTCTTTACTGTTGTTCATAAACAGCTGGTGGATGTCACTGTAGACGCACAGTTTCAGTTGATCACAACTGTTCTGTTCTGTCTCTTGTTTCACATGAGTTCCTGTTAGCGGTTCAACGTGTAAAATAATCTGCCCCTTGAATGTTCCTGTACAGACGCTCAACCTGAAGCACTGAAGTCCGGTCCACAGCCATGGCATTGCTGTCACAAACTCATCTACGTACGACCCAACCCTAAAACTGGTGTGCCCATCGGTCACTGGCCCATCCCCGAGGCTTTCTGGCCTGACCAGAACTCCCCCACACTGGTAAGAAACTTGTGCAGGAATCATCAGAAGTTTTTCTCATCACCCTGAGCCACAGTGGAATTTCACCGATGATCTCTATTCCTGCAAAGAATGGAGGCACGCAAATGTCTCAAATATCTAATTAGCGTACAATAATGAAAAAACAGGTAACAGTTGTTTTTTTTTCACATGGACAAACAATATAAAAAGTCAGTTCCTGGAATAATAATGAACCAAACATGAAGGAATTAAGAGTCATAAAACAAAATTACAATTGAAGCGGCAACAAGTAGTTAAATATGTGGCAGCACTAAACTAGGTCCCAGCCTTTTTATTAAGTCTTAATAAAATGCCTAAGGAGAATTCCTTGCATTAAAAAAAATATGTGAATGAGAAACTTGTATATTAAGTTTTATGTTTACAGCATTTTAGTTGGATGCTTGGTTTTTCCCTGTAAGTGCAGAGTGTTATTCTCAAGGTGTTTTGACATATACTGTAATATTACCTGCTTTTCCCCCTCACACAGCCCCCCCGCTCAGCTCACCCCCACGTACGTTTCTCCTGTCTGGACGCTGAGCCCATGGTGATAGACAAGGTGCCCTTTGACAAGTATGAGCTGGAGCCTTCACCACTAACACAGTACATTTTGGAGCGAAAGTCGCCACTCACCTGCTGGCAGGTAAGGCTCCATGTGAGCACACACACACAGACACACACACACACACACACTTAAAAGGAATACAGATGTTTTACTTTTTCAAAAATGCCTCAAATGTGGGTCGTTTTAGTTTGGTAGCCACTTTAGCAGCTTTTATCAACAACCCTTCGGTCAGTGCAGCTGTCTGTGATCATGTGCACGAGACTGATTTAACATAGTCCTTTCAAAGCTCTTTGATCGACGCACCTGTAACCTGGACATACTCATTTAAAAAGGAACTCTTTTTATTTTAACATTCCTGTTAAACATGTGCTTCTTTTTTCATCTCGGCTCCTTCACAGTTATATTTTTATGGATGCCCTTGATAGCTGATGGAAATAGCTGAAATAATTTAAATAGTATAGCAAATTATATTTAATGAAACTTTGAGTGAACAATTTCAGCAGTGACTGATTGAATTCTCATGAATTCAATCACCAGGATACCTCTTAAACCACTGAGCAAATTTCCTTATGCCTTCTTACAATGAGATGAATACTAACTGTTAGTCTGCTTAATTATCTAACATTATTTAAGTGCAGGTAAGGTTGTAAAGAGTCACGCCAGATCTCAAAGTGAAGACCTGACATTTATAAATTGTCTGACACGTCCATATATGGTCGGTGTATAAAGATAAGCCCATTTTGTTAGGCATCAGATTCTTTCCTCTGCTGCCACCTTCAGACCTTTCAGCAGGTTTGCTCCATTAATGATTAAGATAAAAGCTTGGAAGCATGAAGCTGTTTTCTCGTCTCTAATGGTCATTAAAAGTCTTTTGTCTGCCCTCCATACCTGCAGTTTAAAAACAAGGGTGTCCACACATCCCCCATGTTATTATTAATGTTTCTACTTTAACATATCAAGATCAAAACATAAGCTTTCTCTTAAGAGATAGTTGGTAGTTTTTGCTTCACCCATTGTTGACTTTACTGCGATTCCCTGTGTCACGTGCAGCCAGTGTCGTATTGTCAACCAAAGGACCAGCTTACAAAAGCATTGTTGATTGTTTTTCTTTTTTTCTTTAGGTGTTTGTATGCAACAGTGCCAAGTACAGTGACCTGGGCCAACCTTTTGGCTACCTGAAGGCCAGCACAGCTCTCAACTGTGTTAACTTGTTTGTGATGCCCTACAACTACCCCGTGCTGCTGCCACTTCTAGGTAAGACTGAGGGATTGATTCTAGGTCTCCATTTTCAGTTTATATCTCTTTATGTGTCATTTCTACTGATGTTATTTGTCAGTTGATTGATTTTTTTTTTCCCCCGTCCACCTTTTGCAGACGACTTGATCAAAGTGCACAAGTTCAAGCCGACCCTCAAATGGCGGCAATCCTTTGAGAACTACCTGAAGACCATGCCTCCATATTATATCGGGGTCAGTGGGTTTTGCATTACTCGTCAGTTCTTAAAAATAAAAATACCACATTGGCCTTAATGCTGTTTTATTTCCACAGTCTTTAAGAAAAGCCCTGAGAATAATGGGAGCGCCGAACCTGCTGGCCGACAACATGGAATACGGCCTGAGCTACAGTGTAGTCTCGTATTTAAAGAAGCTCAGTCAGCAGGTTTGTTGTTAATTATAGCGTATTTTTTTTTGTTCAGACACACACACGCACGACACGATAGCAAAGTGTTTATGGGTTTCATTGTCAGTGAAGAAGTTACACACTTCTGAGCTATTTTCCATTATTATATTGTGTTTCCAGACAAAACTCGAGTATGACCGCTTGATCGCCTCGATTGGTAAAAAGCCACCGCCAGAAGCAGGCATCAAGGTGCGTTGGCGGGGTGGAGGTTTATCGCTGGCCCAGCGTAGGAACTTCATCCAGCAGCTGCAGAGTCTCACAGGAGAGACACTAACTCTGCCCATGGAGCTCAACACCAAAGAGTTTCAAGGCTTTCATCTGGCACTACTCAACAAGGTAAAATTATTATTTACACTTCCTAACCTCTTCATTAAGAAAGTGCTGTTCAGGCATGATTACAAACATGTTGTCTGACTTTTACTGACGTTTACCGAGCTGCTCTTTCTTTGATAGTTGTGTTTTTTGTTTTTAACATGAGGACAATCCTTTTTCCAAGTCTCACTCTTTCTCATTACATTCTGCTCGGACCTTCACTTCTTCCCTGGCTTTCCATCTAACAATCCTCCTGAGCTTTCTATTGAAATGTTTTATGTGGTCTGTTAAGGTACTTGAGAGCTGTGACATTTTTAAGATGGCTGTCACTTAAGGGCTGCATCCACTATGTGTCCACTTTATTACAGCCATCTTTCTCAACTTGACTGGATGTTAAATTCAAATTTGCATCCCTGCCTTTACAGTCCCCTATGTCTTGTGTCATGAATCAGGGCTTCAAACCTCAAAGCTTTAGGAATCCCTACGACATCCCTCGCAGCCACTTACTGGACCAGCTGAGCCGAATGAGGAGAAATCTGCTCAACACTGGCGTCTGTAATCTCAGAGGGCAAGACTCAGGTAATCCACAAACTTGCAAACTTGAACAACTGACAAGGATTCTCAGATGAAGTGCTCCTGAGAAAATGTAGATTTCTCCCTCCACATTTCATTAATTTCCCCGTCTCCTCTCCAGACCAGCTCCACAGTGTGCCAATCGCCCAAATGGGCAACTACCAGGACTTCCTCAAAGCTGCTCCTCAGCCTCTTCGAGATGCAGACCCTGAACAGCCCAAACGCCTGCACACGTTCGGCAACCCCTTCAAACTGGACAAGAAGGTTAATGCCACTGAACTTCTAAGGCCACATGAAAATGACTGAAGAATTCCAGCCATTAACTGTCTACCCCTCTCTTTTCTTTCAGGGCATGATGATCGACGAGGCGGATGAGTTTGTAACCGGCCCTCAAAACAAGGGCAAAAGACCGGGAGACAATAACAACATGCAGGGTGGAGGTCCCAAGAGACGCCGCTGCATGTCACCTCTGCTACGTCTGGGCAGGGCTTACACACCTCCAGTGACGCCCCCGGCCAGCCCTCGATCCACAGGGGGTGAGATTTGTGACATTTGAGACGTTTCTGACCCAAGCTGCGTTTCCACCCAGCAGTGCAGTACATTTCAGTGCAGCACACGCACATGGTATGGCTTGTGTTTCCACCACAGGGTTAGTAGGCCGGGGGTTTTATTAGCTTTGCAGCCATGGAAATAACATGACGTCATGCCAGAGCAACGCACTGTAGCTCGCCCATAAATTTAGCAAAGAAGACAAACAAGCCACAGTGAATTTGACTGTGTGTGTTGACAAAAAGAAACACAAACAGCCCTGACTTTCTCACTTCCTTGTTTGCGTTTTTCCCATTCCATTCCCGCTGTCAACCAATCATTGCAATGTGTCTACCTCCACCCTTGAGATGCCACACCACTGTGCTACTTCAAAGATCCAGTGACCAACATTTAGGAGGGTTTATTCTGTGGGGTGAAATAATAAAGAAGAAAGAGGAAATGGCAGAGGTGGTGGGAGAGGAGAGGCTTGTGAAAGAGTCTTACCATTAGATGGCACCAATTCTCCCTCATTCTTACATACTGGGCTGGAGAAGGATGTTAAAAAGTGGGACGGTCATTTTGGTCTTCTCAAATTTTGACAATCAACGTGCAAATAATTGCATAACATACTAAACTGGGCTGTACTGCTTGGTGGAAATGTAGGAACTGTAATGATGCCCTTTGGTGTTTTAATTTAAGCAAATCTGGACCTGGATGAGAGTATCACCTAACAAACAAACACAGCAGAATAAACAAATGTTACTCTATTTTAAATCTGACCCCATAGATATGGACATGAATGAAGGAGCACCTGAACCAGACTTGATCATCAACCACCTGAATCAGAACCACTATAGCTCAGACAGCGGCTCGGACTCGGAGACGGATAGCCCCTCGGGGCTGGCCAACCATCAAGAGAACCACACAGACATGGCTCCTCAGGACCTCGAGCACGGGGACGATGAGGACGATGAGCGACCACACGTAGACGAGCTGCCGCTGGGCAGTGAGGAAGGACTGGACATGGTGCTCCTGGATGACCAGCCCCCTCGCTACATGTCACCTTCAGCTCTGAAGAAGCACATTCACAGTGAGACAACGAAGGTCAACAATGAGCTGAGGGTACTCATCACCAAGGAGATCAGGAAACCTGGCAGGCGTGAGTAGAATAAACATGACCTGGCTTTTTCACTTTGGTTATCAATTGTTATCTGAGGAGTAAAGGTGTAGAATTTGATCCAGGTCAGCAGGTGTCCAAAGCAATAATCAAGTGATTAGTCCTCATTCATGTCTTTGTGCTTCAGACTATGAGAAGATCTTCCACCTCCTGAAGCAGATACAGGGAACGCTGGACACCCGGCTCATCTTCCTCCAAAACATCATCAAAGAGGCAGCCAGGTGACGAGTTCAACCCTGCTCTCACGCATACATCTTGTTGCTGTGAACACCAGCAACACATTCCATTAGAAAATATAGTTATTACCTGAAATGTTGCTTCTGATTGAGAAAAATATGAAAAATGACATTCTTTTTTTTTTTCTCCTGTGCAAAGGTTCAAGAAGCGTGTTCTCATTGAGCAGCTGGAAAACTTCCTCGAAGAGATCCACAACAGATCCAATAACATGAATCACATGGATACACTTTGAGACCGCCTCCGTCTACCACTGAACTTACGGACAACAAACCCCACAACCCTCCACACTCTTCTAACCCGACGCCCTCCGTGGTTTTGGGGCCCATGCGGAGACGAGAGGAGGACGGCATCCAGCTCACAGTGTTTACATCTCAGTCCTGTTATATTGGTTTATGCGGCATAAACTGAAAGCAGTGTTGACTCTAAATGATGTGAGGGCATTGTCCGATATCAAAGAAATCACTTTGCTGCTAAAGGTGAATCCTTTGCCGAAGCAATAAGATTATTGCTGGTCTGTAGAACATTTGGGCTTGGTTGCTTTCCGTGTGGAGAACCTGTCGTCTGGCGTCTCCTCATCTAATTTAACAGTCTTGGTTTTTTTTTTTTAAACAAATGACATTAAATAATTTTCCAAATGGGGAGGTGGAGTAGGACCAACAGATGGTAGCCTGCATCTGGATGTGATGTCCGGTCACATTTTCTCTGGGATGATGTTACAGGCTGACTATGTGAGAAGGGTTGGCGCTGTTTGCGTGTGGTTGTGTGAGCGTTTGCCGGAAGCTCAGAGTCGAATGGGATCCGGTGGAGACACTTTTCTCCTCGTCTCTTTTCATATGTTCGTTTCTGATTTCTTGTAGGTTCATTTTTGGTGTTTGTTTTTTGTGGAAGGATGAGCGTTTATTATTCTGTGTTTAAAAAGAAATTGAACTTTCTGCACTCCAGTAAATGAAGCACTCCACTACTGCGCTCTTAAATTCACCAACAATCCGATCTTAATTTTGTCAACTTGTGGTTTACCTACCAGAAAAATGGTTTTATATTACATAGTGATTTGAGAATGACTAATTTGAAATATGTAACCACTCCTGTCATTTATGCGCAGTGAACTTTAAAAAAAAAAGGATAGTAAAAAGTAAAATAATTATGAATAATGCATCGTTGTCAAAAACCTCAAAACCTGATACTAATGCGTCTCACCCACCAATAACATTGGAGCTGCATTTACTGCTCGCCCATTTCTATCTTCTTTTAACGTGAATGATCTGATGTGCAACACCAACTGTTGTCCCCTGGAGTGCTGATGAACAGAGGTCTCAGATGCCAGCTTGTCCCAATGTGCTGGTTGCTGCCAAATAACACCCCACCCCCATGAATCTCAAACCAACTCCTTGTCACTTAAACATGAATGCACTTGTGTAGATTTGAGAATGCCTATTTAATGTCATTTTAAAAAGGAAAAACTACCTTTTTGTTTTCAGATTTGTTCCTCCCCCAACGTTCCTCGTATTTTGTGGTCAGCCTTTTTCAATTTTCTCAAATGTACACAAATTAATCTGAATTGAGGTCTGGAAGTGGAGAGTTGATTTCTGATTCACGGGGCAACCCTCTTCCGTTCCCTCCCTCCTTGGACAGGGACCAAAATCTGCCATACTTGTCTTTGTTCGTGAAGAGGCCGCTACCAAAAGAGTATTTTGAATACACTGTAAAGATGTAAATAACCTTAGAGTACTATTTAAAGAGAATGTTCAACGTAAAAATGGCCTTTTTGTAAGTATTTCCATGAATAAAGTTTCTATTTTACACTGTGAAGGGCCATGTAAATAAAGTGTTCTGTAAACATGTGACTCTGTGTTTTTCTTCCTTTTTTAAAAACACTGTATTAAGCAGAAGATTTTTTTTTAATGGGGGAAAAAAAGGATCTGAACACTCAAATTGTAAAAACATGTATTAAAATTTTATTTACAGGTATATGTACAAAAATAGTGTCCCTCTTCCTGTCCCACAGTGTCTGTGGACTGTCCTCTGTTGGTCCAGAAAATAAATACCAGTAGTGAAATAGGTGTGTGTGTGTCAGAAGTTAAGGTGCTTGGTCAGAAGGGTTCATCACTCGGCCCATGAATAAGACGGATCCTGGAATGGAGAGCAAAGCAATGTTCCTCAAAACTACTTCATGTGACATGTCAGGATTAGAGTGAAAGGTGACCCCTGTTGCCGTTTAGTCCACCGTGTGTGTGTTTTTGAATACCACCACTAGAGGTCATGCTTTAGCTGAACACATCTGAAACTAATGCAAGCCTCATGTGCAGACTTTATTGTACACTATAGCCTGATTTGTGGAATGATGTGAACTACAGCATGGAGAACAGGACTCTGTGTCACCTTGACTGAAGCACAGTACAATAAATACCTGTGTTGATCTGTCGTAGCAGGAATAAGAACGGCCTGTCTGCCTTAAAAACTGGAGCACGGGATCGTTTGAGTAGCACCATAGCTGCAAAGAATAACCACATGTAATTAACTTTAAATTACCTTGATTTTCTATTATTACACAGAGCTTCCTCTTTGTCTTACCTGTGGCAGCGGCTGCCTTTGTGCCATCTTCTGTGACTTCTATTCTCACTTCATGGAAAGCATCAGACACGTAAAGACCTTCCTCAACTGCAAGGGGTAACAAACTGTCAGCTGCCAGCAGAGCTACACTTAGCACAGTGTGAGTTGATGTACCTGATATTCCACTGAAGTCAGCAGCTGTGGGATTAAAGGCATCACTGATGCCCATGGCAGGAAGCACTGACCTCAGGTTAAACTTGTTCTGCATTCTGAACCTGGAAAAATATCAAGTGTGAGTCCTCGTAAACAGCATTTTTAATATACCGCATGATCGATCTGCACCTGGGCAGGAAAACGTCCATCTTGGTTCGGCGCAGGCCGGTGTCCCAGGACGCCAGCTGGCGGGCGTTAAGCTGGGAGTCAATGGTGGACAGCGGTGTCTTCCTCTCACTGGGAAGGACCACCTGCAGGCTCAGAGAGCGGTCCAGGTAAGAGAGCTCCAACACAGTGTAACGCTGGTCTGATAATGTCCTGAACTGACCTGCCAACGAAAGCAGACATTTTAACATTTGAATTATGCTTTTAAAATGTCAGTGCAACTGAAGCAGTGCAATTATGGATCTTGTTCTTTTGACAAGAACACGCAAGTGTCACAAGTTCTCCTAGTAATTATATTGCAGCGTGATGACTTGTTATTAACTCTGCTGTCATTTCAGATCCTGTCTTGACTCTATGTATGCAAATCACCTCACCTGGCTTCACTGATCTCCTGCAGCTCATTCTCCCTAATTAGGCAGCAGCATATATACACGCTCTCTTGCTCTGCTTCCTCCCGGAATCTCTTATGTAGTTTGCCTAGCCGTTCTAGTTCCTAGTTCCTAGTTCCTTGTTTCCTGCCTCAACTGTTATGTGTTATGAAATTATTATTATTTTTTATGTGTAACAAATTCTATTCAAATCGTGTTAAAATTAATTCACATTGATGTGGCAAATCAATGTGACTCTCTCTGGTTTTCTCAGTGTACTGTTGTTTAGATCTCACGTCGCCTGGTAACATTCCCACACTGCACACAGGAAGCGCTTTGTTTTAAAGCAAAAAGGTTGCAAACAGGTTGGAGTATAAGCGTCAACACAAAGAAGCACCCTTGAAAAGTCCCAGGAGTGAATTCCACTGCTCATAAAAACCCAGTCGACCTGCAGTTTGATAAACGCTTCTTTCTTCTTGACCGAGCCAAGTTTCAGATGGACACAGAATGCAAAGACCAAACCATTCAACAACAGAAATAACATCAAACGTTATGTGCTGTAGATTCATTTGAATTTGCACTATCCTCTCATGTATTTGTTTTAAGGGGAAAAAACAGACACATGGATGGATGCCGTCTCTTACCAAATCTGACCTCTGTAGCTTGATACATCATTGGCACTTTGATGGTGCTGCCATCAGAGAGAGTGAAGGGCAGGTTCTGGGTGTTGGTGAAGACGAAGTGTTTCTGCCAGATGCCCCTGAAGGCCACTGTGTTGACCAGGGCCATCTGCAGCCAGTGGCCCCACCACAGAGCCTCGGCCTGGGCCTCACCGGAGCCCGACAGCTCCCCGCTGCTGCTTCCTGACTGCAGGGGCCATGTCTCATCTGGGAGGTAACAAGTTTTAAAGGTCATCACTGTCCCATGTGGTCAGATGCAGTGAACAGAAGAACATGTAAAGAGGTTAGATGGAGATGTGTGAGTTTATTTGGGGTTTGGTTGTAATTAATGCCATGACATTGTATGTGGAAAAGAAAGAGGAGAACACAAGGCAGAAGAGAGTGAAGAAGGCAGTAATGCAACACTTCAATGTCATAAAACACCAAGAACAACATAGTTGTGAGTATACATAGACTCAGTCCTCATCAAAAAACAGATTCTGCTTCTGTTTTAAGTGTCCAGTGTGTAAAACTTATGTGAAATGTATGTTCATTTGGCAGAATTTGAAGGAAAATAATTCAGTGTACAATCATTCGATTGTATGATTTGATGTTTTTCATTATTCCAGGATGAGCCTTTTATATTTATAGCATTAGCCAGGTCAGCTCATTTTGGGCCACCATGTTTTTACAGTAGCCCACAAATCATTTGAGTTTTGATGCTTTGAAGTTAAGACTACATAGGTTCTCCAACAATAAATGCAAGTGTATACCTTTAATGTGCTGTGAAAACAATCTGATGGTGTGGGTTTCTGACAAGCAAATAACTGCATTATACGAAACTCATTTCATTCGGTTTGATTCCAAAGCTGCTTCAGTTACCATGGTTGTGCCCCGAGTGTTGGCTGCCAGCGTGGCTGGGCTGAGTGAAGTTGGCTCGGACCACACTGGTGTTCGCCCAAGCAGCAGCGTGGTGCGTGAACTCATCGAGGAGACGAACGCCACTCTGGACGAATAACGTGCAGGTCTGCTGCAGCCACATCCCCTGGCTGCTGTTGCTCATGTCGCCATGTGAACGCAACAGGAAGTCCTGTATCTGGGCTTCTGAAAGATCAGGAAATGCAGAGGACAGACGGGTCAGATGTTATTAAAGTAACGGCAGAATTGAGTGGGAGATTTTTCTCACTTTTAACCTAGAGCCTGATATAATCCATTCCATTCAAATCTGTGATGTGTGTGGAAAACCAGCCGCTGCAACCCACATTTTGTTAAACACACTGACCACTTGACCCCAGAGCCAAGCTGCAGGAGTGGTTAATGAGATTAGAGTTGGTGTGGAGGCATTATATGTATTATGTCTCCTAACAGCAGCACTGAGGGCCACAACCTCCATAACCACTGCTAAATGAATGAAAACGTTCCTCATTGTTCCCTGTGAAGTGAGACCAACCTTACCATTAACATTGTATCCCAGTGTTTGCTCCAGCTGTGCGAGCGTGTTTCCCCTGGCACCGAACTGTAGCAGACCCAGAGACAAGGAGACGCTCACGGGAGACACGATGAGGTTGGAGTTGTTCTCCGTCTCGGTGAGGGTCTGATAGAGGCTGACAGCGAACCTGGTGTGCAGCGCTTCCATGTTTTCCTGAAGGCTGCCACTGCACTGGCTTCCCTCGACCAACCAGAAGCCAATGAAGAGTGAAGCTAAAGGCAGGCGACACATTTCCTCACAGCTGCAGGAGGAGAAGTGTTCTCAGATGCAACCGGTGATCTGGGAGATAAAATCCTGTAAGATATACTATAGATACTGTATAATAACTATGTCAGTGTCATCAGCAAAGGTAAATGACACAAAACTGTGCAGTTTTGTAATTGAGTCATTTTTGTGTACTTGTACTTATTTTTTACAACCAATTGTCATAATGTGATAATTACTATTGGGCATTTGAATGTGTGTGATATATTGCAGGAGGGATCATTTTAACAACTCACTGTAATCATTACATTATCGGAGTCATTTAATGATTTAATTAGCTATAAATCATGTTTGGGTTTTTAATTACTTATATGCGTTTACATCATAATTGGCAAAGCAAACACAGTACAGTCAGTGTGAACTCTAAAGTCACAATTTTCTAGGGATATTAAGTGAAACCATTATCTTACACATTGGGTTGAAGTGGTCAGGTCACTGTAAATATTTCAAAATGTTTGTTTATTATGTAAAATATAGTTGCTACTCTGCAGTATAATGCTAACCTAAAACTATTCTTATATACTAATGTATCTTTAATAATAACCCAGTTTGAATAGCCTACGTCAGTTGTATTGACATGCAGCTAGATTTAAATGAAATGTAGGACGGTAATATTTTTATACTTTTTTCAGATAACAATTTTAAAAACGTATATTTTATGTAGAGCCCCTTTCTGCTGAAATCTGCAAATAAATGCAACAAACCTGCTATACAAGTACATTTGCAGTTATTTCTAGCACTACAACTTCTATAGCTAATGCAGTGTAAGCTATTATTTTGTATAAATGAGTACATTTTATATTTTTTGTGATATCACAATTCAATCTTTGTCATACTTGTGTATTTGTTTATAATGCAAAATGGATTCGTGATTATTCTGGTAATTGGCAATACAGTGTTTTTGAGATTACCTGATAAACGCAAAGGACCATTATGGTGTTGTTTTAGGTATAAAGTGTCCATATCACTGTTGTGATGATGATGATTGACTTACCTGCAGACAGGTGAGATGGTAGTGTCCGGTAAACTCCACAAGTTCTGTCAGACTGGCACCAACCATTCAGCCTCTGCAGGGGGATACGTGTCCTCTACCGTCTTCACTGAGGCAGCCTGCAGTCATAAGACCGTGTTTAAAGGGTAACTCTCCGCCGGTCTCTGTCGGCGATGTCCGTACCATTCGTCCGGGATTCCTGCCTCCTCGGGGCTATAAGGAGCCAGGCGGAGGGAGGCATGTCACCGACCAGCAAATCCCAGACCAGGCAAAGGAAGAAAAAAAAACAAACATAATACACCCACACACGCGCGCACGTTACGCACGCACGTTCTTTGAAACTTCAATTTTGCTAGGAACTATTATTAAGCCCAAGAATCTCATTCCTGTGAGAATTTTTTATTTTTAATTATATAATTAATAATAAAAAAAGAATAAAATGATGTATTCTGAATCATTATTATGATTCAAAATAGACTTTGCCAAATCACCAGTGATACATCCAACACCCCAATTTTAAAACAACTACATTTTGACATATTTATAAAATGTTCGTTTAAAGGTCCAGTGCGAAACATTTAGATTTACTCATTTTACTTTATGGAGGCTGCAATCTTAGCCACCATGTTTCTATAGCAACCCAAACCATCAGCATTTTGAAACAGAAGCTTATGATGCAATTCTTTGAGGCATTCTTTCTGGTATGTGAGAGCCGCTGTAGTTCCCTGGTGCACTTGGGAACAGGAAGAGTGAGCAGAGGAGTCCTCTGTTTGTCTCACTATTAGATGTGACTATTTCTTACACACCACAGCTTTAATACTACACTAGTGCAGCACCTGTACCCGTTCTCCTGCCTTTCTTATCTTAATCACGTCAAAGCTGGCACGGTACACACTGGTGCCCTCAGTAAGTCACCTGCCTGCTGTAAATATCCTACAGCAGTGTCTGTTCAATAAGTCCCTGTATTTTGAGTGTTTTTGTGTTGGTAGTTGTTTATGTGTTTGAATGGTCACTATTACTATTACACAACAAAAATTCAGTTTATTTTTTATTTTATTTTTACATCAAACATAAATACAGATATTGAAATAATGACAACATAGTAATAACAATGACAAGTAATGACTGTGTGATAGAGATGTGGCTCTTTTAGTCATAGATCTGTCGCATTTGTCCCGAAATTTCTTCCGTTTCGGGACAATGTCAAAGACGGGACTGCACACACTGGTGCTGTTAGCAGACAACATGTTCATAGAAAGGGTCATTTTAAAGGGATTATTCAGGTATTTTTGAGGTGTGGTTGTACGATCTAATGACACATATTGTAGGAGTATATTTGACGCTTGAATTCGCCATTAAACTGCCTTTTACAATGGTAAACTTTGTTTGTGTCACGAGAGGAAAGTTATGTGCGATTTTCACATGGTAGAGTTAAGTGTATTTCCCAAATAACAAAATCATCTGTGATTGCATACATCATATGCAAGTCACTCACCTGGATATGACTATTTTTATTGCATTATTACATATACTGGGTGTCTTGCAGCTCTAAAAACACTATAAATTAATGGAAGTTTGGTGTTTAGAAAAGGTCCTAAAAAGGTAACAAATATAAACACATGTAAACACACACGCATTGACATCATTCAGACATCCTTGACAAATCTTTACCTAAACTTAGCATAACCAGTTAATGCATATATACAGAAGGAAAGAGAGACATTTGCAGTGTTGTACATGTCATTTGGCCTTTTGTTGTTTTGATCAAAAGGCATTTCTGCTCTGAGCGTCGCTCTGCTGTGTCAGGGTTTATAATTGGTTTCACTCTGTGGAATGTGAACCCACTCATCTTGGACACGCTGCTGCTCCAGTATGTGACAAACAACAGTGTCTCAGTCATCAGGAGATGTTAAATCAGTTCTGTTTGTCACATTTAGGAGGGTTTAACGTTAGAAATTGATGAACAACAACTGTTCAAATAAAAAAAATATATATCTTTTTCAGCCCCAAATGTATGTTAATTACTGAGGTGGAAAGTAATGACTTGTACTTTTACCTAAGTATGTTTTTTTGGAAGTACTGTCCTATGCTACGTTTTAAATCACATCCGTTACTGAGTATAAAAATGTTGGCCTGAATTGAAAAAAAATAATGAATTCATCGGAAAGTACAGGTGAATGACGAGGACAGGCCGAGGACATGTGAATGACGAGGAGAGGTGAATACTGAGGACAGGTGAATGACGAGGAGAGGTGAATACTGAGGACAGGTGAATGACGAGGAGAGGTGAATGCTGAGGACAAGTGAATGACGTGGACAGGTGAATTGCAGTTGATTAAGGTCCCTGGGTGAATGAGTTAAAGTATTTGTGACCGTTGACCCATTTTGATTGATACATTATGTGTTAACATATTTTATTTTGTCAACACTTGAATTTTAAAGGCCTTTAATTAAAAACAATTAAAAACTATTAATGTGAGGTTTGTGTCCCCTTGTCCTTTTTGCAAAACAAAGGAAAGAACCCCAACCCAAAGTAACTAAGTAACTTTTATACACTTTTACAAGCTTCTTTTTTACTTTAACCGAAGAGCATTTTTAGACCAGTATTTTTACTTGAATGAACGATACTGTGCATTGTATTCCACCTAAAATCGAGTGCTGTGGAGCGACTTCCTTCAATCGTCCCTCTTAATTGGGGAACATAACAGTCAGCAAAATAAATTGTGGACATCTTTTCCCACGAAGGAGAAACTGTGATTGGTAGCTATCAGGCTGCTTTGTCTCACGGGGATTCCGGCCATGACTGGACTTGACTAATTAGTGGAGCCGTGCCTCGGCTTCATTAAATGTCATCGACACATTCTTTTAAAACCCAGTGGAATTTGGAATTTGAAGGACTTTGATGGAGGAGTTGAGATGTCACGGTAGCTGAGCAAAGACAATGATTCTGAAGAGACGCCGCCATAAAACGCAGCTTTTAATGTTGGTGGCTGTGAGGCTTTTGTAGGGGGTTCATGTTTGTGAGGTAGAAAAATGTGTGCTCTCTACTCTGATCTCTGGACCGACTGTGAAGCAAACCTCAGCTGCTCTGTGGGCCTCGTCATGACTGGAGCAGCACCCTCTTCACATATCTGTCAGGTTGTCATGTGTACTTGGCAATATTTTATGACAACGCACTAATAATAACAGCACCGTCACCCTCACTGCTCTTTAAGCTGCAACTTTCCCCCCCACACTTTGGTCCACTGCCACATGGTCACACTTAGGCCAAGCTGGAGAAGAGACCTGGCTCTGAGCTAAAGCTAATAACTGCGCTACATCCAGGTCTAGGGGGAAAACCTGGGAGCAATGTGAAGCGATTCTCCCTTTTCCCCATCTCCGCTCACAGCTCACCCTCCAAACAAAACATTTTAAAAGTGAATTTAAAAACAAGACAGAGATTTATGATGGGTCTGTGTGGTTCAAGGGAAGTCCATTGTAGCTGGAAATACTCACACATCGTTCAATCAACCATCACACACTCAAACAGAAGCAAAGAAAGTCCAGCAAAAAGCAAAGAAAATGTGCAAATGGATGAGCAAGTGGAGTGTAGCTATGAAGGAAGTAACTATAGAATGCTCTATCTTGCCAAACAGCAGATTATTGTTGCACATTGTTTAGCCGCATCTAGATTATAGCCCAAATTAAAAGTTTGTTGCACATTACCAGCATGAGGTAATCCAGACTGAGATTTCTGAGTTCATCAAGTTTATGGCTGTGGGAAAAGTCTGTCTGTGTGTGTGGGGATCTATCTCAGGTGAATGATGTCTTTTAGGAATATTTCAACACAGTTGCAACTTAATCCCTGACTGGTGGAGACAGTCCCCAGACTCTCCATTCAGATATTTTACCCCAGTCCCTTCTCCAACTCTGTGATTTAGCAGCAGAATTAAGTTTGGAGCAGAGATGCACTGAGCACACTTCACTGTGACTGACTGACTCATTCAGCTCTCACCTCCACTGCTCCATTTCCCTTCAGGCTCCTGGGCCTTCAGGCTGTTCGGGCAGGGAGGGATTAGAGGGGACGCTGGTGTGTGGGGCCAGGCCAGGCTGCAAACACCGCCGGTGTCGCCAGTGCGATCTGCCAGGTACGCCACGGCGGATTAGAGCCACTTGGCACTGGGAGAGAGGTGACGTGTGGGACGGGTCGGCCTCACCTCACAGGAGCATGAGTGTGGCTTTGGAGAACCATGGGAAAATGTTGACGGCATTAAAGAACGTGAACATGAGAATGTAAGATTGGAGAAACATTGTAAATGTAAAGCAAAGAGAAACTTTACAGAGAAAACTTTGTGAGGATTTTAATGCTCAGGTTAGTGACTTGTTTTACAGCTGCAGAAGAACTTTCTACCTATTTCTGCTGTACTCTGGCGCCATCTGCTGCCATTTAGTAGGTCAGTGAGGATATTCAGACTATTTTCACATTTTCTGTTTTACTATCGTGAGAGAAAAAAGTAATCTTCAGTCAACTTTAAGTTTAATTACTCACATATTCTTATAACCAGGCCTGGTGTTCAATATAAACAGGCATACCTTAAGATAAGCCTGGCACCTTAATACCAAGGTGCCAGGAGTCACACTATCTCAAGACTTACTAACTATACGTATCAGAGCTGACACGCTGCTCGCCAGAATCTGCGATGATGATAAACGTTTGTTTGGTCCGGGTTACAGCTGCATGTGCTGTCTTTACATTTCTTCACCTTTATCTAATTTCTTTACTGATACCAAATTTTCCCCAGGGGATTAATACAGTCCATGTCAAATTATATACGGTACATTTCACATGTGCTCCAAAAGAATTTAAACATAATGCTATGGTTTTACACTGGGGAAAAAAAAACACTTTAAATGGCATGAATTATGCATAAAGTTTTGTTTTTCTTGTAGAGATCTGGGTCAGAAAATGAAAAAGTATCATATAAAAGTATGTAAAACTTTGTCAAGAATTCAAGGATCTGAGTTTACACACAGATGTGTTTTCCAGGCCTCTCCATGTGTAACCTCTGATCTGTGGAAGCAACACATTATACCATATCTCCATGTCAATTGGTCGACGATGACATCATCTCTTCGCTGCGACGAGACTCCGTCATGGCGGCCCCTTGGTGCACCGTATTTGGATTTCCCTCTTCAGTCTGTGCAGAGACCACACAGACAGATCCACACCTGTTAAAGTGCTCTGACGGTGGAGAGAGGGCGGTTTCAGCTCAAACATGAGGTTGTTAAACATCTCCCCAGACACACAGCAGACAGACACACAGACTGATAAACTGCACCAACAAGAAACTGCAACATGACATGATAAAAAATGTCAATACAATTCCTAATTTAACTCTTAAAAAGTTAGTGCTACTTTCAAATTAAATCTTAAGCCTTAATGGTAAACACAAGAGGGCAGCACAGTGTTGTATTAAAGATTTAAATTTCATTTGGATTTAAATCTTACTATGACTTATATTCTGTGTGTACAGTTTAACCTCACTTTAATAAGCATTTTGGTTGACATTCATTTTTTTAATGTGCTTGTAATTTTTATTGATTTGCGTTGTGTTTTAAGTAATAAGTTATTTTCATTATGATCACTGATCACTCATTAATGATCATTAGCATGTGTCTAAAGTCAAGAAACCTTAGATTTGAATTGAAATGTTTATTTTCAGTTGTTTTCATCTGTGAAGGAATAACTGCCTTTCCATATCTTCTTCCATCTTCTGGAGATGATGTGATATGTTAATATCAAAATGTAAGTATCTCTCTAATGAGCCCACAACACGCCGTGGACAAACAAGGAAGTTAAACATTTCCTCAGAAAAGTGGCTGTCAGACTAACAATCATCAGGTAAACACAAGCACAACAGTTAAATATTTAAGGATCCACAACTGCTGCAGGGACTGTGTGTCTGTCAGCTGATCCCAAATGACCAACACAGACATGTACACTTCAGGCTAATGGGTGGTAACAACGTGAGCTCAGTTGGTGAAGGTCCTCTCTGTTCCCACCTGCAGGCACTTAACCACTGCATACATACACTGCACAACATGGTCTTTATATACGGACATAATGTACATGTCTTAAAGGCATGTGCTTCAGGTCAGTCTTTGTCAATCATCCATTTAACCCATTTACACAAGTGTCTGTTTCCAGAAAACTGACGTATCAGCTGACTGACAGGGACCAAAATCATTTTTCAGTCAGTTTGTAGTTGTAGGAAAAGATCTGAGCTGCTTTCAGAAGCTCCCACAGACTCTATGAGTAATATAAGTACATACGTAACAATGTAAGTTAACCCTTATTTATAAGAATGTGCAATAGAGTCCTATATCCTTTTTTTCATCACAACCTAGGCACACAAGTCTCCCTACTTTCCATTTTTCTAGGTGTTCCTACATATAAGTGTGTGTCCCTCACATGAGGTACATGACTTTTTCATCTCTTTATGTTTTGTACTGTAGTTTCCTTATTTATATATTTTATTATTATTTTCTTGTCATATGCAAACACATTTTTATTATTTCATTTGTTTAGAGCAGGGGTGTCAAACATAGGGCCCACAGGCCAGAACCGGACCACCCAAGGGTCCAATTGGCCCCGCAGGATGAATTTGTTAAAATTTCACATTATAATTACAGTCTGCTCATAATGTGACATTTTCAGATATCTGTGACTAAATGTTTTGTGCCTTTGTAGCTTCATTGTGATCTGTATGTTGTTGCACATGTGTAAATGGTAAACTTTTGCATAATATTGTTGAAATTGCACTTATTTTTCCTCAAGGGTTGGTATGTTCCTTTAAAGTAAGTAGCAGACTTGAAAGTGAAACAATTTTATTGAAAAGTGTATCTGTACACAGTTATCGATTGGTCCTTTATATGAGTAACTTCATCTTAACCTAATATTTACACAGATTAAATCTCAACGTGAAAAAAAAACCCACCAGTCATGAATACATAAGAAAATATATACAGTTTTTTTACTGGTATTTACGCTCACTATCACTGTAGTTCTACTCTCAAACACCAGTGGGCAGAGTTGAGCTGTTCCAAGTGTCTCAGCCCTGACTCCTGTCATTCATGGTGAGAGTGAGTCATCTCAGATTATAGCTGTAGCTCAAATGTAGAATTCCTGGTCTTCTTCCTCTGCCTTATCATCTGCCTCTTCAATGGGTGCACTAATAATGCTGCAACTGTCAAACTGGTTTATGGACACGTCGCTCAGGGACGGAGCAGCACTTATGGACACACCGGTGCTTTGGAGATATGTGGACGGGGTGTAGTTGATGGAGAAGCTTTGTGGAGTCCGCCCCAGTGTGGCTGCCTTGTAGGTGTTCTCTGGGACTCCAGAGCAAAGGGAGGGTGCGATGTCTTCAGGTGGTGCCGATGACGGCCTGCTAGTCTGTGGCGTGTTCGATTTGATGTACGCAGACACCACAGTTAAGTCCTCACTGTTGCCTGGGGTTACTTTGTTCCCAGTGTCCACATCTGTCTCCTCTGCTCCAATCAGAGACTCCACATTGAGTCTGAAGGGCGGGATGAGGGAAGAGTTTCTGCGGTGGGAGTGGCTCCTGTGGTGTGGGCTGGAAGAAGGGCCCGGAGAGGAGCAGGTGGAGTGGGAGCTGGCTGAACCAAGGTTGGGTAGAGAGAAGAGGGAGCCAGACTGCTGCTGGCCCCTCCACTGAGTCCCCCAGCTGTCCGGATGTTGCCGGTCAGGCCACGGCTCCTGCTCCTCTGGCTCCTCACAGGCCAGTGGGAGGGAGCTGTGGGAGGTTTGGTGGTGGACCTGAGGATGAGGCGTCACTCGCTGATGATGCCTGCGGTTCCTGTAAGAGGAGCCAGTGCGGGTGATGGTGGATGGAGCCGAAGCTGTTTCGTTGCCAGGGTCGTGTCTGCGTTTGAAGTGGGGACCTGAGCTTTGCACCTGAGCAGGAGAGGAAAAGAAATCAGTCAAGATCCGTACTGATTGTGCATCTAACGTCAGTGGTTTGAGTCAGTCCAATGAGTCATTTTACCATACCATAACTCATTTTTGGGTGATTGTTTTTACGAGAGACAATAAATGTAATATGCAAAATTTGAAATAGATCATAATGCTTTGGGTAGGAGCACTTCCTAGACTCAATAAAGGTCCAGTGTGTAAGAATTACTGACATCTAATGGTGAGACTGCAGTTTGTAACAAACAGAGCACTCCTCTGCTTACAGGGAACTACGGTGACTTTTGCATGCCAGAAAGGATGTTGTTCTTCTTTGTTTGCGTATAAATGCTAAATGCATGCTCTGGCTGGTTTGCCATTTAACTTTAACAAACATGGTGTCACAAACAGCAGCCTCCATAGCAAGGTCCTTACGTAAAAGTACATATAGAGTTTGTGAAAACGATTTTTATTTTAAAGCTTGTGTAGTACAGTATATTCAAATTCTCTCAAACAATCAATAAAAATTCTAAATGAGACACACACAAACAAACACAGACACTTTAAGAGTCAATAAAAAGGTTTGAATTGTTTTAAAAGAGAGTGCCCTTTAACTAGACCTCACACTCTGATGATCAGACTGAACAGCCAAAGTGTTTTCACTTTGTGGGAGGTGAACCAGGTTAGCGCCGCCAAGAATAAGTCTCATATTGAATTATTACACTCATATTCCTCACACATGTGAAGGGAACAGTCTTTGCTTATGTCTGGGATCGGATTATTCTTACATGCATGCAGCTGCGTGTGCGAAAACAATAACACAACAAGGTGATACATTTTCAACACGCGCGCACACTATACATACATAATATGCCAAGACAGTCTCAGTGTGAAACTTCAAAATGACTTAACGTCTGTCACTTCCAGAGAAATGAGCATGAGGTGCATCTCAGTTTCTCTTAACTGCACCACTGTTTCCTGTGGATACAAGCAATGTTCTCTCTAAATCATTCTCTGTGTCTGATACACAGAGGCATATTTTAATGCCATGGGCTTCAGATGAAGGCCTTTCTTAAAATACATTCTTGTATGTCCTCTTTTCCGCCGCAAAGAGTAGAAATAAGAGTGACTCCCATAGACCATATCTAAAAAGTAGACATAATCTTCCGTTTGGGACGGAAAACCCACGTTTTGAAACTGTGAGACACTGAACTATCAATAATCACATAGTATCCATTCATATTAATTTTCCTTTCTTTATTTTTGTTTATCTTTCCTTACATTCTATTTTCCTCTGTCTCAGGTCTAAGTTTCCGTTCTTCCATGTGACTTCCATTCAAATAAGAAGGAAGATCTGTTTGCATCAAGCCATCAGCTGGCTATTCGATAAACTTCCACTCTTCATACACACTCCTGTACCTGAAGAAGAAGCCTTTATCTCGACAACCAGCTGAACGTTTTCTACGTAGAATTCCCTGCTGAATCCTTTTGTGGGTGTCGTCTCGTTTTACTACATTTTACTGCTGTTGCCTCCATGTGTCCCGCCGTGAAATAAATCACCTCCTGTGTGCAGGGAGGGAACGTCTCCGGGTGACATGAGTTCTAAACAACACGGTGCTGAGAAACGCAGGGAGAGTCCTGTGAACCCGAAAAGGCTTTAATAGCGCTGTGTGAACTCATCTGAAAACGGTTTGAATGTAACAGACATTTGTGTATATTTTAAAGTTACACCATAACTTCTGCTTTGTTTGCACAGGGAAAATGGCGGTGGTGCTATCTTAATGCACGCTCTATGAGGTCACAGGAGATAGAAAAGGAAAAGAGGTGCACATTCAAGACCATTAACCGCCCTCTGTGGGCTGTTATGCAACCCAGCAGAGTGTTAGACGGAGGAGTATAAGGGAACCCTGGGGTTAAAAAAGCCCCCTCATGCCCCCTGTTTTTAGCGCAGCCACTTTATGAATCTCAGCAGCAGCTGGAGAAGTCATTAGTGTCCAAAGGAGCCCCATTTATGTCACACCTTCATTTATGGAGCTGAGTTATCTCCAAACACAGACACTGTGGATCAGAATCATACGTTACATCTGCGAGGGGCCAAAGTAGTCTGGAGAGCAGAGTAAAGATCTCCTGTTCTGACCAAGACGTGAACATGTTCTCGTTTATAACATGTAATGCAGCTGCAGCAGTGTTCATTTCACCGCTCTGTCAGTTCGGTCCCTCGTCTTTGTTTTCTTTCTCCTTCAGTAGTGATACCGCAGCTCCCTCCCACTCTGTGTACTGATAGTTTCTCCATGTTTCTGCTCCATCATCCGGCTTTCCATACGAACAATGCGAGCAGGGGCAATAACTTTTCACACGGCAGCCTCGAGACAATCATTTCTCACAATTTGGGGACAAAGGGGATTTTTCTTTCTTTTTTCTTTTTTTTTTTAATTTCCATATGTTCAAATTCAACAACAATAACTATCATGGAAAGATTTAAGTGTCCTTTCGTGGAAACAACCGTGTGTGTTACTAACAGGTTATTTCATTGTTAATAGGATTTCACCTTGGCTTCTGGACATTTCTGGCCTTTTAACATAACTTAAAATTGATTAATCGATTATACAAGTTATATAGAATTATCATCCATTCAATTGTAGCTGATATTTACAAAGGGGGTGAAGGTTACGCTAAAACAACATGTAACATGAGAGACTATTGAGCAGAGGGTCTCTGGTCACAGGTGCAGCTCCTTAAGCTAATGACTCGTTAGGGCGACACCTGTTCATGTGAGTGTCTCGTTGAGTGGACGCTCTGTTCAGTGGCAATCAGGCCGACAATCACATCATCACGCTCTGTTATTATCTGCTGCTTTTCATACAATAGTGGACTGGAGTATGGAGGAGATTTAGAGTCATTTTTCTTTCAGATGTTGAGATGGAGTCAACTTTCAACTTCATTCACAAAGTAGGATGTCAGGTTTGTTCTTGAAACTACAATTATAGTCAAAAAGAAAGTCAAACTAAATCACAGACTCTTTAAAAACAAAATAAAGTTGAAAGGTTCATTTTCAGTACGAGGAGCTACCACGGCATTACATCCTATCATCAAAATCTTCCTAATGTGTGGTTCCTGCTTCTGAACTGTCCAACTTCTTCAAAATCCGAATGCTGATGACGACTACGTGTGCATGCACTGAAAGACAAATGTGAATTGTTTGAAATGTTCACAGAACACTATACGTTCCATCTTGATTTTTTAAAGCTGTAGCTTAACCTTTAAATATAAACAAATGTTTGTTACACTTAAACCACTGTCAAAGGAGTTCACACAATGCTGACTAAGGCGGCTGTGCACGACTCTGTCTCTCTCTCTCACAGGCAACAGCAAAGTTAGAGAAGCAAATTCTTCTAAGTTTAATAGTATTGGTTGCAGGACGCAGCATATAAAATAATGTTTCAGTTCACAAAGACCAAACTGAGGCAGAAAAAAACAAAAAAAAAAATCAACAAAAGTTACATGCAGCTGCTTTAAACGTTATTCTTCATATGCAAATAAAAAAAATCATCTTGTCTGATAGTTTCTTCTTAACATAACTGACTTCTTTCTCAACATTTTACCTAGTTTCTTGACATTTAAAATAATAATAATAATAGGAAAAAATGCCTGTATTGCTTTCTAATAAAAAAAACCTAATACTCTACCACAACAGAAAACAGGAAGCACATCATTTGCTTCCTTTCATAATGTGTTTGTCTGAAATGTTGTGTGTTGCAGGAGAAGTATGTCAAGAGGAAAATGTGAGCACTTCAATGAGGGATCAATTTGTGTGCCAAAACATCTTTTTTCTGTTTCTCTTAATTCCTTCTGCTTGTAATTCCTTGTTGTAATGGAGTCTTTCAGTCTATCCATGATAATATTTAAAATTGAAATGTACTGACGCATGGTGTATGAAGAGCAGAAAATATGTGACTGCCAAAATACTTTGTGTCTGGACTTCATTTGAAAACCTGGACACAAATTTAACAAAATACCATCCATGACAGATGAGTGAGAAAATGTGTTTTATTGTTTGTTGCATTCATATAAATATATATATAACCATTCAGTGATTGAAAGGAGTAGGAGTAAACAATATTTTTAAATGAATAATAAATAATATGATAATAATATTTCGGTTGTATAATAACTATAAATAATTGACAGAATTTGAAGCTTTAATACAATTATACTTTCATTCTTATAAGTGTGCAATCACCTGATTGTAAGATGTTTTGTTTTTCATTACCTCACATGCATGTAGGTAGGATGGTGAGTGCTAAAGTTAAGGGTTTGAGAAGCAGAACAGAAATTGTGTGTCTGCTCCAAGTTATTTTCTGCAGTGCACTTGGTCCCGTTTATCTTTCTCTCACTCTTCACTTCTTTATTTCGTCTTCTGTTTGTCTCATCTAGTCTCTCCCCTTCAGGGAAGAGGGAGGTTTATTCTCGTCTGCTGCTGAGGCTGTGATTTAAAGTGTAATGACACTTTTGGGAGGCTAGAGAAGGAGAGGGAGTGTGTGTGCGTGTGTGTGTGTGTGTGTGTGTGTGTGTGTGTGCGTGCGTGTGTTGTTATCTCAAACATCATGCAGGTCCACTGCACTTGTGTTCTGTACTTCCAACTGTTCCAGTGAACATTTGGGTTAAAGTGTGCATCCCTCTTTCTGCTAATATGACGTGACAGGATCTGTCTAGTTTTCTGTGAGGACAATATGCTACAGTGGTAGTGAGGAGCAGCAGCAGGGGGTGCTGGGTAATGAGGTTGTTGACATGACGATGATCAGACCCTTTTTTAAAATAAAGAAAAAAAACTTAAGCTGGGTCAGCCAGAGAACTGACCTTTAGAAAGACAAAAACAGCACAACAGAACATTAATCTTCAGTTGCACACGGTTGTGCAGAATCAGGGAAATGTGTGATTTAATAATCTGCTTGACAGTTTGTTTGTGGCTCTTTTTAAAGTCCCAATATCCCATTCAACTGGAAACAATGATCAATATGCAGTCATGCTGTACTCATTGTGTTATTTTGTAATATAGAAATATATAAAGAAATACCAGTCACAATTACCATAAATCAAATGTCCAACAGTCCAGAACCCAAATATATTACCCTTGAAATAAGATATAACAAATAAAAGCAGAAAATTATGATATTTGAAAAGTTTTAAGGATCGATCGATTATCAAAATAGATGAATTTCTGTTGTTTCCTGCTGTTGTTTAGAGTATAATATTGTGCATTTCATATTTTAGGATGTCACATTGAGGTCAAGGTAGTTAAAATGGGCATTCCATTCTTCTATTTCTAATCCTAGATTCTATAAATGGTACAGGGGAAAAAAAAGATGTATCATAAAGTTTTATACTTTTTCCCCCCTATTCGATGGACCTTAAAGGAAACAGGATGGAGTTGCAGCTGTTTCAGGCATGCACTACTTCTGGAAAGTTGAATAAAAGTCCCATTGATTTTCTGTGTAGACAATGTTATGTGACAGCTGGAACACTATGGACTTGGGTGCACATAAAACTAGTTAAATCATCTGTAGAGCAAAAACACAACTGGTTTGAGGGAAAACTCAGGTATGACTCCCAAATGCATGTCAAGAAAGAAACATCCAAACACAGAGCTTAAATATCTGTATTGTGTCCTGCTAATGGCAAGCTGAAGTCTAGACTTGCTGCTTCCTTGTAAATTGTTAAAAAGCAGAAAATGGGTGATATATTGTTATTAGATTTTTAGAGACTGGTTTTATTGTCTAAAATGGAGCGGGACCACATGACTTCAGTCCAGGTGGCAGTTAAGCGTCATACATATGGTTCATTGTCATGATAGATCAGCTTATTGCTTCCCTCAGTGCTGTTTCAATCCCAGTAATGGACTGCAGCTTAAATGGATTGAACTTTCAAAATGACTTATCTAACACTGCTTGGACAAATATCCTCTTGGAAACTGATACCCTCCAAACAAGGACCACTGTGTGTGTGTGTGTGTGTGTGTGTGTGTGTGTGTATTCACACACTTCTGGCAGCCCTCATTGTTATGTAATAAAGCAGTCACAGTAAATAAAATCTGTTAATTCAAACTTCAGTTACACTGGATGTTGGATAGAGACTTTCGTTAAGAGCTTGTTATATTTAGACCTTCGTAGAATCCGATTATTTTAATGATAGAAAATAAAACATAAGTCTTTCGAGTGGAAGCGGTTTTTCTATCTTTTGAAATGTTACTTCTACAATTTATGTTTCAGGCAAAGTGCGCCAAAATCTAAAGATTATTAAAGGCTACACGGCACCAAAATAAATCCCTCGCTCTTTGGTCGACAGGATAAGTTTTGGGGAAATCCTCAGAACTAAGTGCAAGAGCAGAAGGCTCAACCTCATCAGCGAAAACTCATAAAAACACCAGGCTGCATCTAAACCAATTCAAACCAATCCACTACCAGGGTCAAACTACACATTAGAAGCATGATTACAGCAGATGAACAGATGGTATTTGGAACGGTTGGACCAGCAAATCGATTCTTATTCACATCTTATTCACATGTAGTGCGTCACAGTGAACGATAATCAATGCCGTGTCTGGGACTCCTTGCAACCTCCCGACAGAAAGTCTGGCATGTTTGATCTTTTTTATGGCGTCTCTGATGTGTTCTCTCACATCAGCAACGCTGAATAATCAGAGCACACAGCAACTATCAGGCACACGGCTTTCGTTTTGTTTCATCTAGCGAGGCCCTCTGGACCTTTTCCTTCCATCAAGTCAGACGTGATGATTGGTCAGATTGGGTACAATGGTGTAGTCTCTCATGTCTCTCAGTCAAGCCTCAGTTGAAATGTACGACTCTGTGTTTGCATAATCTGACGAGTAAATACTGACTATTAGGGATAGGAACCATACCAGTTTTTGGTCTGATACTATACTGATATCACATCCTTGCCACTGGCTAGTTAAGGACTTGATTTGTCCTTAACAATCAAGGACAATCACTAATGCCACCATGTTGCCAGTGATTTGTGAAGCATTTACATCTTATTTAGAGTTAATGGATTGTTTCACATCTTATTTTTACACCTTTCTGATATCTGCTACTATTGTTTTAGCCCGAAACGTACCAATACCGATACTGAGTATCGTATCTGCTCATCTCTAGTGACCACTGTAACAGACAAAAAGATTGTGCAGTCGGACGTAAGACATCGGGCATCATTTTCTGTCCACTGCTTTATCTGATTTGACCTCAAATCAAGAATTGAATGCACTCTCACCTGCAGGAGGATCTTATTTCCATCATAGTCCTCTGTCTGCCAGCGGACCTCACTGATTGGGCTGCAGGTATGTGGCAGCAGGGGCACCAGCACTCCAACGTCCCGCACCCTCACCTCCATCACTGCCGACTCCAGCACCAGCGGAGTCTGACCTCGTGGGAGCCTCTTAAAGGATAACTGAATCTCCATATCTGGGTTGGAGTACACCACAAAGAAACAGAAGTCCTCCTTCTTCTGCGATACCCTGCGGTGAAGCAGCAGCTTGTACAGCCGCACCATGTCGGCATAATTTTCATGTCGGCAGTAAACAGTAAATCGCACTATCTCTTTCCCATAATGCACCTGTCGCACGGCCCACAGTGGTGTTCCAGGAGACAGAGTGAAAAAGTCCTGACTGCATGGCGACAGTGGAAGCATCCGCCGACCATTGCTGACTTTCTCAGTGTGGTGGTATCTCCATGGCGGCCTCTGCAGAGCACGGTGCAACATTAGTATCTGCTCCTCGCCACCGTATGCCTCCTGGAGGAAGACGATGACAGCCATTGCTGGCTGGCAGGTCGTTCCCAGGCTGCCATTTTGGTGGTTCTTGGGCCAGGGCCGGTGGGAAACAGACGCTCGCTCCGAGACTCTGAAGAGCTGCAGCTCTGGGTGAACCCATGCAAGCACGGCATCGGCAGCTCGCTGCAGGAACTTGCCCTGGCCGGGGTCGGCGATGAGATGGACACTGACGAGGAAGGGATCCTGGAGCTCGCCCATGGATACTTCACCTCCACATACAACACCATCAAGACAAGTAGAGAGGGAGGAAGGAGCAAGAAAACATGGGGAAGAGAAGAGAAAAAAAATATTATTAGTCTTTTCTTTTTGAACTTGTTACAATCATACAACGAACAATATGCACTTTTATCAGATTCAGGCACATGTACCTCCACACACTCTGGCTCAGCCCACAAGTACAATGTTTCTGGAAACAAGTAAACAAGTAACACACTGTGTGGACTCATTGGCTCTACCATTCCACTATCTCCTTCTCTCACTCAGGGACCTGGACATACTCACCACACACTCAACACACACGATAACACAAATGAGAACCACCAAGCCAATAATAATAATACACAAAAAATAAATGGATCTTCTCACTCAACAAATATCACTAGAACAACAATCTGCTGCACAAAACAACCAACTGGAACAATTCTATGAGACATATTCTACAGTTTTAAGCACCCTTTGAGTGTCAGTGGATTCATGCCACAAAAAAATCATGTAAATAACTGTGGAAGGTGGAAGAGAAAAACATTTTTGTTTCCTTGCCCCACCACCAGCACCATGGAGCACGGCTTCTCTGGTGAGGATCATTAGTGCCATTAGGAGGTTATTACTGAAGCCAGAGGAATGTTCCAGACCACAGCAGGAGCAATGCATTCAGGTGTGGCCTCCTTCTGAACCCCTGACCTCGAAATGCTCAGCATCCTGGCACAGGTAGTGCAAACACTACGAATGACACGCTCCCACACTTCAGTCCTTCTTAATGTTTTCATTCTTATATATGCACGTATTCAAAGTTTATGTTCTCTGATCTCTCATTCTTTTCCTCCTCTGTGACCATTTTCTTTGGTCTGTCTCCCGACTCCTCGAGGGATTTGTCCCATTTCGTTTTGTGCTTCGAGGCAGTTTGGGAAAAGACACACAGCCTTCTTGTCCCTGGAACAGCAGAGTGTTTGACTGTTGCCAGAACCTCCCCGTGAAACAGAGAGGCCAACAAGGGACAGGTTGTCTCTCATGAGGCCCGCTGGCCTTTGGAACTTTCTACTTGACCAAAGAGGTGACATTTTGGAAATGTTAAGATTAGGTTACAGTGGAACACTGCTAAAAGGTCATCATTGGAGGTGTACATTACAGGACCTTAAAAAGAAACCACAGTTATCGCTTGATATATGTAAGATAAGTAATATATGTGATGGCAAGTATAAAAACCTGAAACTATGTTTTTAAAATAAACATCTATAATGAAAATGGACAATTTTAAAAATGTTTTTTTGAACATTAAATTGAGTTTCATTCTCTGTACTAAGTTATATTTATTCATTCATCATCTACCACTTTATCCTCCACATGAGGGTCACAGGGTTACTGGAGCAATCCCAGCTGACATAGGGTGAAAGGTGGAGTACATCCTGGACAGGTCATTAAGGGTCAACAAAATCAGTACCGGTGTATCAGTGTCAGTATGGGAGAAAAGGGATTTCTGTTCCTGGTTGGATAGATATGCAATTGTGTGTAAAAAAAAAAAAATCAAAACAGCAAATTTACAACATGGAAAACCCCCGATGACTGGATCAGGACACACTTGTCGGTCAGATAAACGGTCAGGATGATGAGAAGTGGAAGAGGAAGAGTCCCTGCAAAAACTTTGAAGTCTCTCAAATGTCATTACTTTAAGTTGTTAGAAACTAAATAAACACTGAATAGACTACAGTCTCGTATCGAGTTCCAAGAGTCCTCATGACACTCAAGTCCGTCTAATGAGATAAAGACAGCAGCATCAACGACAGATCTGTTGCGGAATTAAGTCAAGTGCCAGGACACAGATGTCCTGGAACACTCTCACACACACACACACACACACACACAGTGTGCCATGTTCATTCATGTCCTCCTGATCCAATCAGAATCAGTGACATGTCGCCGGCATTTACACACCCATTACCACAGGGATGATGATGGAGTTCTTTGTGGTTATTTACTGTCCAGTGCAGTCACACATGCAGAGTTTAATCACACACAGGTGTCTCTCACAGTCTCTGAAGAGTCAGAAATACAAATACAGTCCAACATCTGCCTTGTTCAAACTGATGACAGACAATAAAGCAAACAGAGCGGCAAATGGGATATAATCAAATACAGCACTAAGACAGTGGTTCCTTTTTTTCCAATGTGTGTTAACCTGTCTTCTCTCTGTCACTTGTCTCTTTCCCCAAATCTCTCCACCACTACTTCTTCCCTTTAACAAAAAAATAATAATAAATAATAATTCCTGGGAAGTGGTAACAAAAAAGACACAGGAAATAAATAAGAATCTAACTTTGGGTCTGACGGAGGCCACAAAGGAGCCCACACATACTGACGACCACACACCACATAAGAATCATTATCGCTCCTTCTGGTATCTGATATTTGAATCGTAAACCACTAACCCGTGGATGACTGGCAATCACGTCAAACATTTAAAACTCTGCACAGACTCTCATACCTTAAACTATGATGCACTTGTTTCTCCCTAGAAGAACCTACAAGAAAGAATAAAAGCCAGAAAGCCATGTTGCCGTCGGTGGTCTAACAACTGTACCGTGCTGTCTCACTACGAAACAACAGGATACACATTTTAAACGTAAGAATCTCGCTGGTATGCAGGGTTATCACTCCATCATCGCTCACATAGACACGTGATGGGAATATCCTGTGATCCTGTTGCTGTTGCAATTATAGCTATCACATGAGAAACAAAAGCTAACACGGTGGGAGCATGTTTCTGCCCCTCAATGGAGATAAGGCACATAAAAGGACAACTATTTGAGTCAAAATTGAGTTTTTAAAGCATTGTTTATGAATGCATTTGTCCCACCTGCCTCCTTTTGATTAAAAAATATTTTGCAGTTTACAGAGTTTCACTGTCTTTGTTTGATTTGTATTTATTAAGGCTTTCACCATTCATTGGATGCTGCAGTATTTCTCGTGTTGTGTCTTAATTCTATTAAATCTAATTTGACCTCTTGACCTCTTAAGATATAAAGCTCATATAAATGGTAGACACAATAATATAACCATCTGTTGCTTTAGGTAATCCTGTTTAAATGCTTGTTGGTGAAAATATCTAAAGTCGGCAACTCAAATATGTTTGATCTTCACAAAATGTAGAGAAACTTGTGTCACAAGCAAGGTTTTTATAGTTAACTAAAACTAAGGAAATAATAATAATTAGAGTTTAAAAAACAAACAACTTACTGACACTGAATTGTGTGTTTATAAAAGTAGCTACAATTGTAGGAAAAATGTGCTTAGGTTTCATCTTTGAAAATGTATTTCATACATAATCCTTTTGGGTTCCAATGAAGTGTATTTATTTTTTGTCTGCCAGCAATTTTCATTCATACAAAATATGTACAAAATGTTTTCCATTTGTTTTTATTTACAATGTGGGACATAAGGCTGTGCAAGTTAAACACAACATGTGTTATATAGTTAATTGGGTTGAGTTGGTTCATCTATGTGAATCAAACCTTTGGGTTTATGGTTTTGAGGCTTATTATTATTACTATATATGTTGTTATGTTTATGTGTGTCTTTCGTCTCTTTCGCATTATGATGCACATTTTGCACTTGAGTCTACTTTCTTGTAGACTGTTATATTTGATTTTGAGATGGTTGTTCATCTGTCCTAATAAACTTTTAAAATGGCATCTTTTGCTGGGTTTTTAAGACACAATACTTATGATGACCCTTTGGAATCTTAAAACTAACTCATTTTAAAAACAAAAAGTCAAAACTAAAAAAGAAAACTATTATAATCTTGGTCACAAGAACAAAATGAATTAATGAATTCAGCAGCCAAATAAAAAAGCTGTATTTTTGTAACCAACTCAGTACTTAGTACTTAGTCTGATCATTTGCCTGAGTAATAAAGGTTAATGGGAAGCTGGTACCAAGGAGAAAAATTGAGAGATTAAGTCACTCCAATCCTGTGAAGAGGTTTGTGTGTAAAGCCCTGGAGGAGTGTGTCTCTAAGCTCTTAATCCACTCCAGTCGTCAGGCTGAAGCTGATGCTCTGACTTGACTGACTGCATACACACTCGTGCATGTGCACAACCGTCCACAACACACACACACAAAATCAATTTGCTCTGTTATAGATAGGCCTGTCTTTTCTGATTCTCGCAGACTGTGTTTTCAAGTGTTAACCGGCAACACATGCTCGCAGCCATAGGCACGGACGATGACGTGAGATAAAACAACACACTTTCCAGTTGCCCTGCACATATGAAAGTGATTAGCAGCGAAAACTTAACCAAGGCCTCAGTGTGTGCGTGTGTGTGTGTGTGCACTGCAGTCACAGCTTTAGCTACCTTGGCCCTCAGTGAAAAGTCAAAACAACTAAGGGAGGAAATTCAAGCTGGGGGCCCCCTTTTTGTCGTCTGGTAAAAAAAAAAAGAAAGATGGAAAAAAAGATGCAAGGTCCAACAGTCATACATCAGCTTTTAGAGATGCCAAGTAAATTCAAAATGGTAAGTCCTAGCTATATAATAAAGTTCTAAAGCTCAGGAAAAACCATAAGAAGTGATTTGTTTTGAAGTGCCAAACACATTTAAGTTTTACTCTGATTGAGACCCTGACAAGTCTCCTGTGTAAATGAACTGTACTGTAAATGGGACACTTAAAAGAATAAGACTGGCAATATTTCATATTTTAAAAACAACAATGACCTGATCCTAATAACAAGTAGTTAAGAGCCAGAGCTCATAGGTCGTCTGGGCCATGAAACAATAGCTGCTGCAGTGTGTGAGGTGTATTTCCTTATCGTCTCCTGTCACACACTCAGCAACACAAGACTGATCTTTAATTCATGTGGGTCATCACTAAGTGAGGTGGTGAGCTTCAGCAATTTAATAAATCAGTGCTGCAGAGAAGTTCAACTGTATTTTCTGGGCAGTAAATAGTAACAATAAAGCACAAGCCTAATGGGGTAAGTTTCCCTCCTGATTCCATTCTCTCACTATCTGCCTCTCATCTTCTAACTCTGTTTCAAGGCTTATAAAATGTTTGGTAAGGACTCACTTAAGACTGAAATATTATAATATATAACATTTTAAAACAATTCTAATGCCTTTATTGTCATTGCACGGTCATGTAAAAACCCAAACAGTGATGTGCCTCTGTCATGTCGACAGATGTTCCAACACGTTGTTCAGATTACATCTGGACCACGTGTGTTAGTCCATGGTAGAAAGTAGTCCTTTAACAGAAGCACTATATGCCACTGGCTTAAAAATACTAATCACCTGTTACAATTTCTTTTTTAAAAATAAAACAACCTGGCACCATGGACAGGGCTTTAGGGCTGGGTGACACGCTCTTTTCTACATGTGCATACAGTCTAACATTCCACGCATGTGTACCCGATCTCACTTTAAGTAGCAGCAATTTCTCACCAGGAAATTGCCCTCAATTGTTTTTCCTTGTAGTCTTTGAGTGCTGAGTTGTACCTGAATGGATACCCCTGGACTTTCTCATAAAACTTCTTCTTCTTTGACACTTTCAACCAAAAAACAGAAGACCACGCCACAACCTGGACTGGAAAGTGCGACGGGGGCATTCGCAGTTGAGCATGTGTACCTCCTTCATGTAGTGGACCAACACAGAAATGTATATGACACGGCCCCTAGTAGACCTGTACACATGTAGACACTGAAAATATGACCTGGGCCTTTAAGTTTTGTGCTTTTATTTGTATTTACTGACTATGTTAAACAACTCCAGTCTGATCCTTAAAGAATTTCTCATATGACAGAGACATTTAAGTGATGGATGACAGATCACTGTCTTGTGAGATAGAGCTGGAATTGAAAACGGCTGCTGAGGTCGCTGCTTTTCAGCTGCGTCTCACTCATTAGTCCAATATGCACACAGAAAACTGCAACTCTGCATTTCTGCACATAATTAAACTTGTGTAAATGATGCCTGCATATGTTGACACAATGAAAGTGAAGGACTTTGTTTACTTCGTCGTCTCAAAGACACAAAGGAACACAGCTTGGCGCTTCGCTGCTGCATTAGCAAAACCTGAAAATGAGGAGAATTGCCAACTTCCTTTTCCCAGAGCAAGATATACAAAGGGGGGTCTGTATGTGTATGCCGCCAACCCTCCAGTTTCTCAGGAGATAAAAGCAAAAAGAGACCACAATGTGGAGCCACTATTCACTGCCCACTGCTGTTGGTTCTAAACTTGAGGATTAGATAGATTAGATGAGTTACGACAGACTGTTGTTGGGAGAAGATTAAAAGTGGAGGCTTAGTCAGGAGCCAGTCAACAGAGCTGGTTCATGCAAGCCATGCCTGACCCTCATCATACACTGGAGGAAGGCAGATATAAGAGTTATTATAAGAGCTATGAAAAAGAAGTCAAACATCAACAATAATGCTCTCTAAGTATTTGGAAAGTGGTCTATATCTATTCCAATACATTAAAAATGAAATAAAATGGATAGGTTTCAGGGTGTTTGGGGAGGTTCACATTCATATTGCACTGTTCATGAAGTAAAACATTGGGTTTACAATGCAGATCCAAAATGGATGGAAGGAAATCTGCTTTAATACTCCAACAGAAACCTCACAACAATGAGAAAAACACAATAACATCTGTATTGAAATGGTTTCCATTCAAATTTGTCATAAATGCTCTCAAATTTGATAACTTAGTAGTAGTCAGTGGCAAAAAAGTGCAAGAAGCACAACTTGATGACATAAATAAAAAAAAACACTAAGTGAAATCAAAAAGTGTTAAATGAAGAAGCTTTTTGTTGCTGCTTCTCATCTATTATTGTAGTCATCTATTATTCTTGCACTACGTTGAGGAATGCTGTGGTTTTCTCAGTCACATTTGCGCAAACACAATCATTTATTCGCTGGATTGTTTCCATTGCATTTATTTGCATTTATCCCTTAATGATACACCAACTTTTCCACCTTCTGAAATGACGTTGATAGTTCAAGATTTTTTTTGGATTTGTTTTTGTGCTTCCATTCAACTTTTCTTATGTTCAAATCATGGAAAACAACCTATCATGATTCTTAGTTTAGACAGAAAATACTTGGACGACACACTATGAATCCCAAGTTGTATCCCATTATACTTGAATATAAATTGAACCTGTCCCGGATAATGGTGCTGGTGCGTCCCAGGTTGGATTTTCATTACAAGGACGTGTGAAAAACTCTTGACTTCTGCCTCTCAGTCAATTCTTCATGTCAAATCTAATGTGCCGTGGTACAGATCCAAAACAGCACATGTTTCACAGTGCTGAACTGAATGTACACTCATTCAGGACCATGAAAGGTTCACAACAACTGACTGTTTCAAATTAAACAATTAACAAACAGCCAACTGCAGCATATTTAGCTGCGATCAGCTTCATGGTCCAAACCTCATTTAGGATGACGCACATTTGGTAACACTTAATCCAAGCTGCCGTTACATCTATAAGTCACATTAAAGCAGGCAGAAAGAATATGTATGTGTGTGTGTGTGTGAGTGAGACTTGTCATGGGTGGTCCTTGGTCCCTTTAGGTGCTTTTTTAATTGTGCTAAAAGCACCTTTGCTGACACCACGCTAAGTGGTTTGGCGTGTAACTTGACACTCAACACATGCGTCCTCTTCCCTAGTGTGAGTTCTAACAAAGGGAAAAGAGGAACTGAATGGTCAGTTTGGACTCAAATAATATGCTTAGAGTAAATACTACAATTTGAGTGTAAAAACATGAATCTAGAGCATGCTCTGAGAGCACTTCCCTCCAACACTAATATCTGGATCATTCCACACCTTCTCCTTCGAGACAGATAGTTGCACTCTCGTCACAAAGATATAATGCTGTCTTGTTTTGTTATCAGACACAAACGAAAATCAGCGTTGTGGTCTTGCGTACAGTCAGTCAAATAAATGGCAGATTTTTATCTCTCTTTCATGTCTCCTTGGCGGAGGAAAAACAAAACGATATCTTTTATCAAACAAACACGACAGTAAAACACTGCTCGTGTTCCCATGTTTGGCAGGGAAAGCTTGAAAAGTGAAGCCAACGACAATAAAGCAAAAGAAAATACTCTAGCAAAGTCATTTCCATTGAAAACCTGCACACATTGCAAACCCATGTGTGAGGGTAGTTTCTGAGGCAAGGAGACACAAAAGAGACCTGTACGCAAATCCAATGATGTAAAATCGTTGAAAAAGTATCGCTGTTGATGCTGGGATACCATCAACAAGTGAAATCTGAACTGAACCTATGAATCCAAAGCGACAATGTGTTTAAAAAAAAAAAACAAGATAGTACTTTCCCTTTCCTTGTCTTCAATTGTTGGCTGTACACAACTGCACCTACTTGAATTAAGTTGAAGACTCTCTCTCCACTGTGCACTGCACAATCCAGGAAGGCCAGAATATTACCTTTCACGTCCTCACTGGTGAATGTTATGTCGACTATGCTGTTGATGTGTTCTGTAGAGCTGGAACAATTAATCCATTAATTGAATCAAAGCGCTTTTCATGATTAAAACAAGATTTCCGATAGTTTAAGCTTCTTAAATGTGAGTATTTTCTTCATTTCTTCGCTCTGGATAACAAAGAAATGATAAAAAGTTAATCATTTTGGTTTGATGCGGTTCATGTGAAGGAGGCCATGGCTCTACCATGCAACATTTGGCCACTATGGAAGATACTGGTAACCCCATGGCACGCCCATGTTGCATTTGATACTGTGGATCACACTATACTGTTGTTAAACAGGTAGGAAACATGGGCAGGACTATATGGAATTGTAGTGGAATGGTTTAGGTCACACTGGAATGAATTGGAGTAATTTTGTGACCATTGGAAGCTATGAATCTGATCGAGTGGCTATGATATGTGGAGTCCCTCAGGGGTAGATTCTTGGACCCCTTCTGTTTAGCATTATATATGCTGCCTTTGGGTCAAATTCTGCAGAAATCTAATGTTGACTGTCAGTTTTGCAGATGACATTCAGATAGCGTATATCTAGCACTGGCCCCAGATGACTACAGTCCAATAGAGTCATAGTGTCACTGTTTAGAGCAAGTAAATCATTGGATTTACCAAATTTGTCTTCACCTAAATCACAAAGGTTATTGCTTTTGGCATCAGCTAAAAAATACATCCGGGGTCAAAGGTTGTATGTCCCAAACAGACCAGGAGAAGCTAATCCATATGGTTCGACTATTGTAAAGCTCTTCTGACAGGACTCCCAGCTGTAGCTCGTTCAGAACCCTGCAGCTCCATGTTTTACCAGAACAAATAGATCAGACATTATCCCAATTTAAAGACTTTACACTGGCTCTCTGCCAGGTATATAATAGACTTTCAAGTTCTGCTACACGTCTACAAATCAAATCACTTAATAGTTTAGGTCCAGAATACATTAATGACATATTAGAATAATATAAACCTAGTAGGAAGCCTCTAAGATCTAATGACTCATGCTGCACATGATATAGAAGCTACCAAATGCACCAAATGTGAATATTTTTTAAATCTATTCTCATATGCCTATATTTCTTGTTATTATAATGGTTTTTTTTGGTTCAAAGTGTGTGTTTTTTAACTGTTATTTTGTTTTATATGTGAGTTGCACCTGTATGTGCTATACAAATAAAGATGCCTGGCCTTTTGTGTGTGTGTCTTTTTCTGCATGTGAGTGTGTGATGGGTTGCAGTTGTGCATCCTTGACTGAATAATGTGTGTGTATTTGAGTGTGTGTTTAGGTGGATCCTGAGAGCTGAGGCCTGATTGTCTCCACCTGCAGTGGACGTACCATTAACCATTCACAGCCAGGCTGTCAGCAGATGTCTCATACTTGTTTTTAAATAAACCTTTACGATGTTTAATGTCTTTCTGGTGGTTTCTTGAAAAGTTGGAAAAGGGAATCTCTTTTTTTCATGTTTTGATCAGGTTTACCCCAAAGGCCTCGTCATAACAAGGACATTAAATTCAACTTCAAGCAAAAACGACGTATACTGTACTATTTTCCTCTTCCTGGTTAACTTTAAAAATCATAGTACAATAGAGTACATAGTACAATAGAGTACAAAGGTCTGCACATTGCTTTGTAAGCCCATATCGTTGCTACTTAAATTGAAAGAAGTGATGTAAATAATCAATAAAGTAGACACCTTATATTTTATATGTCTACGAGATGTTCAGCAGTCCAAAATTACCACAGAGAACCGCAAAATATTTTCACGAGGGAACAAAGAAAAACATTCACAGGCTCGTACACATTCACCAGTAATTATTTAATCCAGCGGCTGAAACACAACAGTGTAGGTTCTATACAAATATTAAAGAATGGAGGAGGAGTAACTTTCATACACATGTGTTTCTGCTTCTGCTAATACACTGCCTGTCTGAGATGAAATAACGAGAGCAGGGCCTCAGGCAGCACTGGACTGCACAGGCCCAGTGTTCTACTTTGTGGTGAAGACTCGTCTTTTTTTTGTCTCCCACTGACGTGAACACACTATTCGACGACAATGATTACCATGATGACCTGAAGTACAGACATGGATAATGTGTGGTATATCATATTTCAACTTCAGTCGAACGTAACCCAAAAACACTAAGAGCCAAGAACTGTACTAACACCAGAGATGATATTTACAGCTAAAAACAGCCTTTACATGTACTTTCTGTGAATACAACAGTACATGTGTTATCCTACTCACACACAAATATGTCTTTGTCTCAGTGAGCTAACATCTGCTGATGACAGCAAGCTAATCCCTGAAAATAAACCCCCCGATGTCAACCTGTGACTCTCAGGCTTTTGTCAGACAACAATCATTCCCTATCTTGAACTCTACAAGGACCTCGCTGAACATTTATCTTATTCACTCTCCTTTAAAATCTTACTTTCCCAGTCTTTCTTTCATGATAAGAAGCATTTTCACCACCTTGGTTTCTCTCACTACTATCTAGAAAAGTTGGACCCCCTGAATCTCTCTATTGTTACTATAAAGTATTTGAAATCTCACCAGAAATCGACACCAGAAAACTTGATTTGAAATAGTTTTCACCACAAAATGGAAAAGCATAACAACATTCCAGGAGCAGAATGAATGTGTGTGTGTGTGTGTGGTTGTTTGACTGTTTCCAGTCTGTGTGCACTGCTGTGTTTTGCTCATTCGTGTGTATCTTTTCTGTTTTTGTCTTTAAGTTTATATGTAATGTTCCAGGGGCGACCTTGAAAAAGGGAGCTTGCTTTTATTGGCCCTTCCCTGTTTTTAAATAAAGAAGGATGACATAATAGGCTAACTGCTAACATCCCTGTTAGCATATATGCTAGTCAGTCTGACCTGTGCTGTTTAAAACTCCATCTTTTGTCCCAAAACAGCATTAATTACTCAGAAGGTTGAGCCCTCGGTTTATTCTAACACACACATATGCAGGAAACCATTGGGAAAAAAGACATTTAGTCACTCTGGCTGTCTGTGGCTGAATGAACTCTCCTCTGCTGTGACCTTTAGAAAGTGACGTTGTGTGATTGTTGCTTGTGTGATTAAGTGTTTGGTGTGGGGCTCAGTTGAAGCCTCCTGAATAAAAAACTATTAACCTTCCATTGAGAGTGCAAAGGTGGTGGACACAACAGCTGCAGACCGAGTGAAGGACAGATTAAAATTAGCATTTTCCTGCAGCTGCATGAAATTCTTGCAAACACAATGTCCACTTCTTGTTTAAATCTAAGTGATAAAGACATTTGTATTCATGTAAGACTATATATATGATTCAAAACTGCAGAGAGGTTTAAGTATGTTTTGTGTTTCTTTGTATGTTATTCACTGTTGTTAGAAACAGAGTCACTTGTTTTCCAGATTGGCTTCAAATGATCTCATATTACAAATTTGCACTTTGTAATTTGCAACACCGTCCAAGTCTTACTTTAGGATCAGGACTTGTTTTGTTTTGGCAGATTTCAAATATTTCAAATATTCAAACATTATGGTCCCCTAGTGGTTTGAGGTGTTTTAATTCATTAATATTTGGTCACTTTTGTAAAGATGCAGCAACGTCAGACACAGTAAGGACACGGGTACTATCAGAGCCAGAGCCATAATAAGAACTTCTGGAAACATTTTCATCACACATGTGATGCAAATGTGCATTCTAGTGATGATTTGTTCTTCACAGCAGGAGTGCTTATTAGAACACCGATTCTCAATGACGTTATCGACACCAATTTGGAGACAACAGAGAAGAAAAGAGTAAAAAGTACTAAAATGCTTTTACTCTTTCTCTTATAAGAATATTCTTGAGAGTAGCTTTATGTGCTTTTAGCCATTTGACCCTGTGCCCCTCCTGCACACTTCTCTCACTAAACTAATACAACCGTGTATTGTTTATGCATATAACATTGTTATTATTACTAGAGAGTTTTCTTTTGATCCTTGTCAATACACAGTCCATGAAAACTGCGTCCGGTAATATATATATACTAATATTAGAGCAGATGGTATCCATTACACGGCGCAATCAGTTTTAACAACTTGATGACAAGTTTAACCCAAAAGTTTCAGCTTTAACCAAATTGCATCAGCATTAACATACTTTTAATTTCTTTAGAATGCCTTTAATTTGTTTAAAGAAAAAACAACGATCAAAAGCTTAACCTTCAGCTGCCTCAGTGGAGGAGGTGAATTACAACTTTTGTTAAATTTAAGCACATTTTATTGCTTCCTTTTCAAAACATAATGTAAGTAATTTGATCTGTTAGATTGGACCTACACTACAGTCTTACATCAATCAGTCTGATGTTGGTGGTTTAGCATATCACTGTGTCTCCGGGGGGCTTATGACTGGCCTGAACTAAGGTCAAAGTTCAAGGGTTAAGACCACCTGTACAAACATGAGTATGCTCCATACCATAAGCTAAATATACTTCTGTGGAGGCAGCAGACATGGGAGATTAATGCTGCATGCACCTTTGCAATGAACATGTCAGTGCATTCAGACACGCACACACACAGATTCACAGATTAATTGTTAAATCTGTCAACACAGCAGTTTGCATCCATCTTCTCCGTCTCTTAAAACAAATAAACCGAGGCTGCTCCTTTCACTTTCACTCTATCTGTCTGTATGTAGAACGTGTATATTTTCACAGACTTTATGTGTTAGTCTGACCAAAACCAAACATATGTGTCTGTCCCACACTAGAGGATAATTAGTGAGGGCAACAGTGCGCCACTGTTGCACCTGCATTTAACCTTTCTCCTTTTTCACTTCCAAATGGTTCCCAAATAATCCTGTAGTGTGAGGGGGTTAACAGACACGACTTTAACGCCATCGGACACGAGAGTCTTCCTGATTTCAAATCGTAAGTATTAAACATGTTTGATATTTACAACTGCACAGCGATTGGGGGCGTGACCAGAACCCCACAATAACCAATTAGATTGAGTTGACCAGGACGTTGCATACTTTCGCGTACTCCCATAACTTGTACTTGTCGGTATCTCAGCCATGACTCTCTTCTCAGCACTAAACATCGCACACACAACAGCTATTATCTGACAATGCTGACAGTCCACCTCCATGTCTGTTTATATTCTGAAATCACGTTAAATCACACAGATTTCTGTGAAATCGCTGGAATCTCCTGTCCAAAATCATTTCTTCATGCCAAGTGTGTGGTCCTGCGTCTTGACTTGATTGTCTAATCTGTCTTTCTCAGGGTTAAAACATAGAAAATCGATTACAAAGTTCGTTGTGTGGTCTCCCACGTTTTTAAAATGAAGTCAGATTTGAACATGCTCTAGTGTGGGGCAGGCATAACACACCCAGATTATGAGATTGGGAGTCAAGCTACTACTGCATGTATACACACATGCTCCACAGTTGCCACCCCCCGGCTTTGTAGCAGAAACAATAGAAGAAGCCAGCACACTGAAGAAGAGAACAGCAAGGAAAAAACATAGCAAAATACAGGCCAGTGCATTTTCTGGACTGACCAGATCTAGTTATGTCCAGCCAGCACAAAGAATTGGATATTTTAAGTAACCATCTAATACTAACAAGCTAAAAGGTGGCACATTGCCATCTAGCTTAGTGGAGGCAATCACTCTTCATTCAATAAATGGATTCCCTGCAAGTGCTTGTATACTGGGATAGTAGTCATAGTAGTTGTTGAGTAACAACTGTAGCACAGTTTAGCCGAGGTAGCATGAATTAACTGTGCATGGAAATGTTCTGACTGTTATTACAGAGGGATTCCTGCCATGTCTTTAAAGGTCAGTCGCTTTCACGAGACGAGTTCCCTGAGGGGCAATAAGGGCTTGACATACAGTAAGTCACTCAGCGTCTCAGACAGTTGGAGTCCATCTTTTTTCCTTTTGGAGAAAAAACTACAGATGCTGCAGCAGGAAATGATTAATGGAATCCCTTTAGGCATTTTAGGGGCAGATTGGAGAGGCTCAACCAGGTACTGAGAAAAATCATCTGCAGAAGGAGCTAAGTTCTTCTAGAAGTGAATATGTGATAATGAGATGGAGTGACACAAACATGAGCACCTTGGTAAGCAGTGAGGAATCTTTCAACAGATAAAGGAACAAGTTAATGGTCACTACAAGATTTCCTGATAATACAGAATAATGGGACAACACAAGGTGAAACCCACCTTTAAAACACAAAAGGTTCAAACTAAAAATGGACACCTTTTTGGTTTAAATGTTATTTATAATAACAAATTACCCAGCAATTGACATTATCTACTGTATGTTTCAATTGATCTTCTTTCTGTCTTGCTCTTGCTGTTCCATTTTGTTTGTCAAATCCCTTCACAAAATATGCAGTAATTCCATTTTCAAAACAACAATGAGCAAAGCTTTCACCCAGTGTGGTGTTTTTCACATCAGCACTGCCTTCGAAAGTATCTGTGACTCATTAATACCACTGCATCCTTAGTGACCAAAACAGGAACCACAGGGACAAAAACCTTTCTGTTGCCTTTTTAAGTTACGCTCAAAAGTTACAACATGTTGGTAAATTGGTGAATCAATCTCACCTGTGAAGGGTAGCTGCGAACAGATTAACACATTTAAATAGAAAATAATTATGTTAACCATACAATGACATTCAATGTGTTCTGTCATATGAAGACAACAAACACTTGCCAGACAATGGGTATTTACTAATAATATAAAACATCCAAAAATGGCACACAACGTGGTCCTAGAACACTTAAAGACCCATCCTACAGGAGTTCAATGTCACACTTTCCTTCTGTGGTTTTGATGCCACTGCACGTTTTGTTCCCATCCTGACCTCCGATAGTCAGAGACAATAGTGGGCAGAAAAGTTCATATGATACAGCAATGACACACTAAACATCGAGGGGAAAAGACCAAAGCAGACACTGCTGACTCTGTCAGTGTGCGTGTGCGTCTGTGAGCATGTGGTCCTACACTTCCCGTGGAGTGGGTGGGGTGCAAAGTCAGGATAATGCCGTTTCCTGTAGACTAGATTAAAGAAAGCTAATATTGGGTATAATCCTCCCATTGTGGAATGGCTGGAGACCGAGCAACCCAGTCTGGGCAGAGGTCACACGCAGACACTTTGCACACAAATGAAAGCAGTATGAAGCAGATGTGTCAGAAGAATCTTGAAATGTGTGAAATAAGATGATCTTCAAAGTATTAGTGATTTTGTCCTTTTTTCTCTTTCAAATAAATGAAACTGACCAGGAGGTTTGTTTTCACATCTGTTCATCTTGCTGCTGGGAAATCTGTATCGTGATATCTCTGTATTTCCAAACCTAATAATTACTAATAAAAACAATGAAAAGAGGATTTTCTCCTGAGTAGCACTATTCAGTGACGTTACTAGAGAAATGCTCTTTGTCATCAGTAAAAAATTAGACCATTATCACACTGAACGCTCACAGATTTCATGGTTGGTTGGTTCATTTATTGCATCATATTCACCGTGAAAATCATAGCAGTGGTAATCTTAGGATTTTCCCTTAGAGGGAAAAGTGTTTTTCAACATGCAAATTAAAAGGAAAATTTGGATTTGTAAAAACGAATGTGAATTATTCACACCACCCAAAGTTTAAATGTTAATTAACCTTAATTGTTTCTATTCACTGACACTTAATTGCTTTATGTCATCAATCAATGATGAATGATTTAATTTATAGAAATTCAGAAAGAAAAAACCTAACATCTTAGAATGTAATGAACCACGTTCCACTTTTTGTTAAGTCAACCACGTCGACAAAATATAACATGACTTAAAAACTATAAGTGAGAATACTGTATATGCTGTGATGTATACTGTGCACCTGTTCTTACTGAATAAACATAAAATTAAATAAATGAAGGTAGAAGATGCAAGTCTACAACTCAAAGTTAATCTGAAAATCTTAATATTTGAAAACCTTTTAATATTTCCACTAGAAAAATGATAGATTGGTCATCAGTTGTCTATTTAATTTTGTCTGACAAAGCTCTAATACAATGCAAGAAATGTTAAATGTTTAGCATCACACTGAGTAATAATAGAATAATAAATCAAGCAGCTTGTTGTTGTACAATGACCCCTGCCTTCTATCTGTTGTAGACTTTGAGCATCACTAAACATACACACAAACACAACCTTCCTCTGTTAGTGTGAATTAATGTGATAAATTCCCAGTGCCGAGCCAGTATTTGTGTGTTTGAGTCATGGCCAAGGTTCAGGTCACCATTGGTTTACTTACTGCTCGTTGAGGACAGGGGGCTGTAATCAGACCTACAGTGGACGACAGAGAAAGAAAGAAAAGAGAGACAGGCGATGAGGACACAGGGGGAGTTGGGACAGAGACAAAGAGGAGAGGAAACAGGGAGAGGACACAGGGGTTTATATTACATCACAAAGCACGATCAACATGATTTACAGGGCGACACACTCCTATTTCAAATAAAGTGCTGACATCTGGCTAAACAGTGAGAGACGTCCAACTGTGGAAAGGTCACCAAAAATGCACACAGACATTTCGCTGAGGGGATAAAAGAGGGACATTCACTCTTATGCTGTTTGTAAGACAGATGCTCCAACCACTTCTGTGTTCAAATAAAGTGTTTTTTTCCACGTTATTATATTTTTTTGACAGTTATTCTCACTAATCATTAAGTTTTTCGACACCTTTTAATAATTTTAGAATGAACTATGCATAAATACCCTATCAGCCCTATCTTATCCAGTCATGACGTTACCATTCTTACTTAATGCATCAGCCACATTAATCAAACACTATGTTTATAACACATGGACATTCTGTAATAACACATCTGTATTGTTTCCATAATAACGATGGACATTTGTCAATGCGTATAATCAGAGAAATGTGCCTGAATAAATGTGTGTGAGTGAATGCGTGAATAAATAATGCAGTACATTTATTAGTAATTGATTATTATGTCTTTCCCTCTGAGCGTTACATGTCATCTCGTGGAAGTGCTGTAACCATGTAATACAGTTAAGATTGTAATCACAAGATAGATAGCCAGGGCAAATGCCAATAACTGAATTAACAATTTAAGGCGTTCTAATGTAAACAGTCCGTGCCAGTTTCACTCGCTGTGTGTCACTACTTCATGTCTCCTCTTGGCGGCGCTGCTCAAATGAATGAGGGAAAGTTGTGTGGAAGTTACCTGGCAGAAGAAGAGGGAGTTTACAACGGGATAATAGCAGAGAAAACTATGTTAAAGATGCCCCGTCCACATTCAATACATAGACGTTATGCACTATGTCCTCTATGTTGTGAATAAAAAGAGAAATCCTGCACTATTACGTTTTCACAGACTATTTGTTTTATTCAGACAGATATCTTGATGTACGGATGATTGTCTAACAATATATTGATATTGGTATCCTGGACCATGTATCGCTTCATGAGGTACCCTGTGATTCCCACCCCTAATTGGAAATATTGGGAACTTACCTCCCAGGAGCTGGTAAGGAAACAATCCCAGGAAACAATCTTTTGAGTATTGGTTCAACAAAAGACACACATAGAGTATGTCAAAGGGACAGGTTTTCATATTTATGTTACAGCTCCACACTTAATTTGCAGAAACAAGAGTCATGTTTGTTTTAATCTAAATCTTAAAGATTTTCTTGAAGTAAAGGATCTTATTTCTTCCACTGCGGGGAACAGACATATGCTCACATAAATTCTCCCTCAAATGGGTCTAATCTCAAATTCCCATCTTTGAACTGGAACAGGAGCAGAATTAGACTCCGACTAATCTGATGTCTGAGCGTTAAAGCCTGACAATTTTACGCAATTACACAAATATCTGTGCACGTAGGCAGCATGTAAGAGGCATGTGTGCCCATATACAGTGCAACACGACTGATTGAGTAATCCATGTCCCAACCATCTGTGAAAACTCAGCTCACATGTTTACTACACATCCTGAGAATATTAGTCCCACAAGAGTCAGCTGACAACCAGAGGAGGCTGTTCCTACACATACACACACTATGAGTCCGTTTCTAAATGAATAAGGCCTCTACTGGAGCTGCAGGACGGCGGGAAACAGAGGATCGAGCCTGTTTCCTGCCACAGGCGGTTATCAATCTAACTAACGAGCATTGGCAGTGCAGAGAAAAGAGTGGACAGGAATGTGAAAAGAGGCAGATGAGAACAGAGAGAGGTAAAAAGCAAAGATGACGGGGTACTGCAGAGGGGAAGAATAGAGAAAGAGCGGATTGTAAAGTTACAGGGGTTTTCCAGACGGAGACGCACACGCTTACTCCTTAATATGGAGGAAAATGAGAGAATGTGGAGAAAAAACCAAAACATGGTACAATCTGCCTTTTTAAAGTCATGAATAGAGTTTGAGGTTATAGTATGCGCAGTTGCATGTCTGTTCTGATGGCTCTCATGGGTGTGTGCGTGTTTGGCAGAACTACCCCAGCCGTGCTGGTTAGCATCTCACTTAGTGTTCCCAGTCTGGCCACACTGTCTCGTTTCATCTCCGCCCAAAGACAATAAACCCAAAGAGAAGCGAAGACAGGCATCTGCCTGGTCACGCACAGAACGTTTGACTGCACAGACCAGGAATTAGTCCGAAGGGTTTTTTACTCTTACATATGGAAAGGGGAAATTCATTCACGTGGCGCATACTTTGATTGAAGTACAGATGCAGGAAGTGAGCGTAGGGATGGGGAGCACGTATGATGATATAAGTCCTGGTTAGAGTCAGGAAACGTCATTGTTGTCGTTTAAACTGATGGGAGTTGAGAGTTGAAATCACTAATTTCATGAATGCCTAATTAATCAACCAGTCTATTCTGTTGAATCTGAACCCAGATTAATTAACCCATCAGAAGTAATACGCATCCAAATCAACATCCAAATTGAAAGAGCGTTCAGGTTCACTGAGCATGCACTGGTAAAAACAGGAAGTTGACTCTTTCCTGAAAAGTAAGAATGAGGATTTCTATTATGAGACTGACAACAAGGTGAAAGTGAAACTGAAAGTTGTGTAAATGTAGCCTTATACAGTACACTGTCATGCTGCTTCCACAGGGCAGTCGCCCATAAAAGGTTTATTGTAAACTATGTAAACTACATGTTCTATTAGGGGCACATGATGCAGGATGTAACACACATTTAATTAGCTCTAGAATCGACTATTATAATGTCTTTATGTTGGTCTTAACCAGTCATTTAAAGCCAAACTTAAAACGTATTTATTCAGATTGGCCTTTAATACCTATAGCACTGTGACACTTTCCTTCTACTCTTAAGGTTTATTTTCAGATTATTTTTGTTTCTTTTACTGATTCTTATTTTATCAATAAGCACATTAGGTACCTTATGGGTGTTGTAAAGGGCTAAACAAATCAACACTGATTGAATAAAGTACCAGCTGGTTTGACACAGCTCCTACGGGTCTCCTCCATCTTGGCTCACTTTGACAACTTAAGCCAATGACAGCTGCACAAACATAACTAACGTTGGCTGAACCTGTGAAGTCACTGGTAAAATATGATCAAAGTTGAACTCCACACGAAGCAATGCTGCAGATTTGCTTCACCACACGAAGCTAATGTTTTATTTGCTCCCTGCTTGAAACGAATGGAAGTGAACAGCAGGCAAAGGTTCACCACCGCTACATTGGTTTGGCCAGCAGGGGGCAGAGATCTTTACACACTAGTTCGGGTGAATTCAAGTATGTTTTATAACTGCTTTATTGAAAATACAGTGTAAACATTTAATAAACAGGTGTACTGTCTAAAGTGCGTTGGGTTCAGGTCAGGCTCCGACTAAAGTACAGGACACGTGTCAGATTTGAATCGGGTTTGGTCAACATTCTCTTGGGCTCGGTCAGGTTTGGACAGAAAAAAAAGCGTCTTGAGCCGCACTATAATTAACACAGTACTTCAGCGAACAATTGACAAGTAAAGATACTGAAGATATAGAGCACAGCAATTAGTACACTGTAAATCCAAGATTGAGATCTGGTGCGTTCCCTCCCAACTTCTAGGAAAAGTATCTGGTTCATTAGCTGTCAATGTTCCATGATGTTTGGCAGCATTTCAGGGCTGGGACTAAGTAGTAAATCTCAGTGAGTGAGAGGTGAGAGCGTGGGCTGCTCTTTCCAACATTAGATTCATGATTTCAGAGTATGAAAACCCCATTATTCTTCTCCTGCGACACTATACAAAAGGCTGTAATATATGCTAATTATATTACCAGAACTACTCTTTGAGGATTCACAATATGAATGTCTTAGGCCTACGGTTTAGGTGGACTTTCAACACAAGGAAAGGATTCACACACCTTAGAGCTCCCATTCATTATTTATTTTTCAAAGATCCTGTCTTCCTGTATAAATGTTTTACTGGATGTCATTTTTCTATCAATAGTAGTAATCGTACAATATTTTAGGGATGCGCGATATTATTGGCACAACATCAGTATCGGCAGATATTGGCTTTCAAATGTATTATCGGATATAGGCAAAGATCTGCCAATATGACTAATGACTAAAATAGTTTTCCATTTTCATATGTATGAAAAGTATTATGTTAATTTCACTACAGAAGAGACTAAATTATCTTTGCAGTTGGGCAAAAGGAAAGACATATACATTGGTATCGGTTATTGACCCAAGCACTCCCGCTATATCGGCATATCGGCAAAAACTCCAATATCGTACATCCATAAAGCCACTGAAATGATTGATTGGAGGGGGTTGATGGTTCATATTGGCTGATATTCGGAGGAGAATGACTGAGAACAAGAGATGTGAACAGGAAGTGAATCAGTCAGGGATGGAAGGATCAGCTGTGTGATTATCACCTGGGTGACTCTTCTGTTTTTTTTTGATCAAACAAATGAATTAATAATGTCAACGGTGTGTATATAAGGGATAGAGAGCCCTTTAAATCTACACAGACAAAATAATTAAAAATCAAAATCAGCATGATCATATGTTACAGCATGTAATTGGTCCCACCTCTCTCTTGCGCTGGCATTCACTGTCCATATATATCGTCAGATGACGCCATTGTTAACGGCATCTTTCTCTTGTGTGTGGAAATGAATTGGCAGGGTAGCCAACTACTTTCAATAAAAGGTAACTAAAGTCAAAGACGGCAGATAGCACTAGAACCTAGAACCTATAGCACTAGAACATGTCCTGTCCTCAGTGACTTCAGACACGGAAGTTAAGAAAAAACAAGGTGTTGAAGATTAACAGTGAAACTGATTCGTAATATAGGGAGAGGCGATAACAAACATATTATCACAGGCACTATTTTTACTTGAATGAACAGATGAGTGATTGTTGTGCACACAGTCAGCTGCACTGCACATCCACAGCTCGTTCTTACTCTGTGTTCTCTGTGTGGTCATAGTGTTTCTCTCCCTCTGTGTTTACAGTCAGACCAAATCTCCACCCGCAGTAAATACAGTTAGATGAAGCTCACTCGAGGCTACTCAGGCAGTACTGGCCATTTCCTTGTCGGAAAGTAGTTAGGGTTATGCCATAAAGTCGCGACTCGCTCGTATTTGTCACCAGTCGCTTTTTTGAGGAAAAAAAAGGCGACTGGTGACAAAGGTCTGAAGGTCTGTAAAGTTGCTACATAGAGCAACACAGTCTCCAAGTTGGCACCACTGTTGTTGTCTCCTTCACCGTTTTTGGTGTATCATTTAGCACCATTTACAGACCTGATTGGTAAATGGTCTGTATTTATATGACACTTTTCTTTCTGGTCTTGAGGACCACTCAAAGCTGCTTTACACTTTTGCCATTCACTCACACTTTCATACAGCGCATCTATGTATGAGGAGCAACGGAGGCCACTAAGTGTCTTGCCCAAGGACACATCGGCATGTTACATGTACTACGCTGTGTAGATGTGGCCTAAGACTTTTCTTCGTGACACTTTGATGCAATTCGCGAGCATTTAGAAAACAAAACAAACTCACAAACTGGTGTAACTTTGCTTGTAAACAACCATCTCTGAAGTCTACATGTTTTGATTATAGTGTCTTACATGGGGTTGTGAGTCATCAAGGGTCTCTCACTTAAACACACACACATACAGGTTTACACAGCTATTCTTCTTAGGACACTGCATTGAGCGCCATTCATTTGGGAAGCCTAAACAAAGTGTTCTCCCAAACCTTAATCTAACCACAATTCAAATCTTAGCCCTAAACCTATCCTCAGAAATTAGGTTTTGCCCTCATTTGTCTCCATGAGGACAACTGGTCCTGACAAGGTTAGTGTTTATGCCAGAAAAGGTCCTAAAGAGGTAGTAACAAATACAAGTGCGTGCGCACACACACACACAAAGACCCACACCCTTCAAAACAACAACAAAGCCACATCAAGCAGTTGTGTGCCTACCGCAGGAGAGACTGTGTAAAAACTTTTGTTTACTGGCTGGAAACAAAGTGAACAACACAATAATTCATTTAACTCTCTAACATCAAAGCAGCACTGAGTGAAGATCCACCTTCAGCGACAATATTAACAACTGAGCTGGTGATTAAACTTTCCACATCCAGAAATATAACATTTAACTATTATATCTATATCTATTCTACACACAATATATTTGGCATCATTACATGTGTGTGGCTTTATTTAGACTGATCCTGCACACTGTTTGACAACACATGATTTAATAACTAGATTGAAGTGCATAATAATTTCACATATTCCCAGCGGAAACCCCTTCGTTCTGTTCCATAACACTAAACACAACTCAAAAAGTTGTCAATTTAATTGTATATACTTCATCTGACAAGTTATACAGCTCGTGTGGCTACATTTAAAAAGCACCAAAAGTTTTTCGCATGCTCGCTTTCATTCGGCACATTTCATTTCACTGTATAACGGATTTTCTTATTCACTTCAATTACACTGTTAATAAGTCCTAAAACTACATCAAGCCCAGAACATGTGAATATGCATGTATTGTTAATTACATCCATGATCAGTCACTCACTTCTCTGTGTGATTTCTGCTTCACTCACCCTCCAGTTTCGGCTCCTGAATCCACGCAGTCATCTTCTGCTGAGGTTTTCTCCATCTCAGAGGCTCGACTGAACATAAGTCAGCTGCATGGCTTCAAACTAAAGTCCTGGAGCAACGAATACAACAAGGTTTTCACAAGCACGGCAGATAAATAAGAGAGTTAACATGAAAGGACAGACAACCTGGTCTGTAATGAGTCCTGTAAAAAGATCTGGTAAGAGCAACAGGCGACTGAGTCTGACTGAGAATCTCCGCTGCTCTGCTGCGTCAGTTGCGCGCTGAGCTGATGCCTTCGAGAGCCGTGGGAAATTTGACAACTACCAGGAACAGCTTTCTTTCTTTCTTTCTTAGTCTCTGGGAATGAGAAGCCGTTAAAATTTATGGGGCTCGTATTAATGAAGAACCACAAGTTCTTCATTAATACTTAAATACAATAAACTCGTTGACAATAAAAAAATTATAATTTCAACGCATCCACACCAGGCAAACATGTTATCAAACTGGTACACTATAATTAGGCCGCACTTCCAAAGGATAAAAGTGGAATTTAATTCACATTTTCATCAAATATAATGATTTATTTATGTGTATTGGTTTACGTTTGACATATTTTTGTTTTGACTGTGTGTATGTGGCTATTATCTCCACCTACATAAGAAAGATATCTTTAGAACATGTTTATCCATTTATTGTAGCTAGTAGTCTGTTTTCCAGGAGCAACTGAAGGCAACATGCTCAAGGTGTCACCTTTGGCTCCATCAACAGGCTGAATGAGGTAATGCAGCGTGTCTTTCCCAGAATAAATCCAAGCAAGCTCAGGAGAGGGGTTATTACATTTCTGCCCAGGAAACAAAGCTGTTTCTGTTCATTAATTAAGCACTTACACACTGAGACTTGCAAAGGAATCATGTTTTTCTTGGCCTGCATTACATCAATTCACATTGTAATTTATATTTAAGAGAAATTAGTTCATGTCAGCATTCTTAGAAAGTCCTGGAATATGTTTCAGGTTGTTTAAAATTGGGGATTGTATGAGATTTTTTGTTGATTAATAAAGACTCAGAAAGGATACAGGCCGAGTAAAGTCAAAATAGTTAATTATAGAGTTAATAATAAGGATTATAATTTCAACGTATACCAGGTAAAATATATTTTGATTGGTTTAGACTCTCAACCTGGGTCTCTCCAAAGAATAACACAGAATTTGCGTCCCAGAATTGTTAACTGCCCCAAAGTAAGACACAGGAGCCAAAACCAAAATACAGTATGTGCTGCTGTGTTGTTTATAAAAAATAATCACGTCTAACATATGGAACAGCAAAGTGTGTATCAAAAAATAAAGGTATCAATAATTACACGCGCGTATTCATGTTGATAAGCGGTAGAAAATGGATGGATGGACATTCAAACTTGAAGATTTTCTGACCGACTACAACGTGACGTTGTGGCGAAGTGGTGATGTCATCTCCACGCGCCAGTTCGAGCGGCAGCGACGGGTCTCGTGCACGCTGATGTTCGTATGAACTAGCCGCGGACGCCTCAACATCATCATCCTCATCAGTTTGACCGAGCAGACATGTCTGTCACCGAGATGTTCGGTTACATCCAGGGTTTCCTGGACGCGGACCAGGAAACCAGAGAGGTAATACCGTGGAGCCCGTTAGCGTTAGCTCTCAGAGACGTTTGGCTAGCTGCTAACAAAAGCCGAAATGCTGTCAACACATTTTACTTCACAGATTGGTTTAAACAAGACAGATGTTGTACTTATAAGGCAACAAGGCCTTCAGTAATAGCCATGCAACTTTAACAATAGATTACCAGTTGAGAGACTGTGGTTGTCATACTTTACACACGCTCAGCACAGTCCAGCAGATAAAGACAAACACTCATTTAAAAAAAATGTCCGTTTATTGCTGTCATGCTGTCATCATCTGTGCACATACGGCATAGTTTATTTACACCTGCTAAATTCAACTCACAATCATTGCATTGCATTAGTTATGGCTTGCAACAGCTATTCGATGATCGAGTATACAGTAACAAATGAACTGATTATCAATTACATAAGTAATAGCCAGTAGCCTATATTGAGTTTTTATGAAATGACAAAGAAGTTCTCTGATTTTACCTTCTTTTATTGTGGTCATATTCTGAAACACCAAAACAATCAAATATTCAACATAATAATGGCAAAATGTAATGATTTTATAGTTACTTGCAGCCCTAATTTACTGAATCTAGACTTTATGTGAAAGTCTCAGTCATTGCCTAAGATTTGTCTTTCTCTTTGAAAAACAATCGAATAAACATAAGCCTTGCTGAATAGTTCACTCTCCTTTTTTATAGGATATTCGTAAGGTGGTTCAGATACTGGAGCAGACTGCTAGAGAAATACTCACCGTACTCCAAAGTGTCCACCAACCAAGTGGATTCAAGGAAAGTAAGTATTTGACTTGATTTGAGTGAATGGATTTATGTGAACTTAGTGGTGTATTCCCCCAAATTTGACCTATGTTTCTCCTCAGTTCCCAATAAATGTGCAAAGGCGCGCGAGTTGTTCTGCACAGTCAGGACACACATTGCAGACCTCAAAACAAAATTTCCCATGGAGCAGTATTACAGGTATGAGTCACTTCTCAGCTCATGTGATTGTGTGCTCACTTAGTAAATCAACTCTGTTCCAGCTTCTCAGTAATAACACAGGCTCATCTTCTCACATATTGACATATCTGCTTAAACATTTTCTGCTGCCTAACTAATTTTCTTCATGCTGAACATGGTTTGATCTAAATTTTACTGTTGTTTAACCAGAGCTAAACTTTTATGCTGTGACTGATATTTTGGTATTAATAGAATCATCATCAGCACTAACACTAATCTCCCTTAATGGTGCACTCACAAGTCATTTCAGTTTTGGTTAGTAAAGTACAAATATTTGAAAACCTCAGACTGCACTTGTTGTTGTTTAATATGTTTTTGGATCCCTTGTAGTTCAATTGCTTTCTGATAAATGCTTGTAGCCAGGACTCAAGCAGAATAAACACTGGGTGGGTCTTAATCTGATCTCTTTGATCCCACTTAAGGTTCCACGAACACTGGAGGTTTGTCCTGCAGCGCTCGGTTTTCTTGGCAGCCTTTGTCGTCTACCTGGAGAGTGAAGCGCTTGTAACTCGGGAGGAGGTGGCTAAGATCCTTGGCAGTAAGTAGCAGTTTGTGTGTTGGTGTGTACTTGTCAGTGGGAAATGTGGCCTTACTCTCCTCCTTTTTGCTCTGCCCTCTTCAGTTGAGGTGGTGCGAGAGAGAGGCTTTCACCTGGATGTTGAGGATTACCTGGCAGGTGTGCTGATCATGGCTAGTGAACTGGTGAGTGTTTTGTAATTGCTGTATAGTTAGATCAGCAGCGTGCTAGGTCTGAAACAATCCCAATTTCTGTCTCCTTATCTTTATGATTGGACTCATTTATTGGTCATTTATAAATACAGTAAAAAAAAATACATTTGATATAAAGGCATGTCAGTCACTGTACCCTTAGTCTAGATGTGTTTACACACTATGGAATGTGGAGCCAAAACAAATGACTTGTGGGCTCGAAATGTCTGCATGCACATTATAAACTGCACTCAATGGCCACTTTAGGACTCATACATGACACTGAATGAAGTATGAGTGTGTTCTTCTGCTGCTGTATTCCATCAGCTTCAAAGTTCAATGTGCTGTGCACTCAGATATGCTCTTCTCCATACAGTAGCTTAGTCCTTTCTAATATTTATTTATTTTTTATATATATTTTAAATCAGTTTAGCACTTTTAAAAACTTCTGGCATCAACCAGGCTTTTACACCAAGATAATTATCACTCAATCGATATTCTCCCTCTCTTCTAACCATTTTCTGTAAACTCTTTGGCAAAATTCCCAGTAGATCAGCAGTTTCTGCAATACTCAGATCAGCCAGTCTGCCATTAACATCCACGCTACATTCATTGTCAATTACATCACATTTCTTCTCCATTGTGTCGCACAGTTTGAGCTTCAGCAGTTTTGGACCACATCTACATGCCAAACTGCACTGACTTGCTACTATGTGATTGGCTGATTAGATATTTGCATTGATAAGCAGTTAAACCTAATAAATTAGCCAATCGATATGTTTAAGCTTTGTGTTTAATACGCGATGATGTACCTCCAGTCACGACTGGCAGTGAACAGCGTCACAGCAGGAGACTACAACCGGCCACTCCGCATCTCCAACTTCATCAACGAGCTAGACTCCGGCTTCCGCCTGCTCAATCTGAAGAATGACCCGCTGCGGAAGCGCTACGACGGTCTGAAGTACGACGTTAAGAAAATTGAGGAGGTGGTGTACGACCTGTCCATCCGTGGCCTTGCCAAGGAGTCAGAGTCTGGAGGGGGAAAGTAGAGGTCAGAAGTCGTGATTGGCTGTGGGAGATGGAGGAGGGCGCAGTTGCTACCCAGAGCTGGAACCTCTCCACGGCTGCTGCAGATCGGAGACCTTATCTCACCTTGAAGGCTAGACCCCGGGATCTGCCTGATGCCCCAGCAGCCAACGACAGACTGTGTATATGTGCAGGAAAGTTAGTGCATGAGTGTATGCATGGTTCACGTGGATGGCAGTCTGTCAGAGGGGTGGCAGAAGTGGGGAGTTTGAGATAGAATCCCTCATTCAGAAGCTCAGCGACTGAAGTTTGGTTGGTTGTTAATTGTTTTTTGGAAATCTGTGTCGTTGGCATCATCTGATGCAAATGGCATTTTTCCTGAGTTGGTTTTGCAACTGTTTCTTATTTGCAACAATTTCCTTTTATTGAGTCATTTGGTGTTCAGTTCATACAAGAGGATAAGAAGAGGTTGCTCCTGCTGCGCAGAGCTTACATTTGTTTCGTGTTCATTTGCAAAAACAAAAACGTGAAATGTGTTTCTGTTTTTCACCAAATTCATCGATGCCTGATATATCTTGGGACTCTGACTTTGTGTTAAAGGCTCTTGCCTGATTTTGGACATTTGGTGCAAGATTAAGATCATTGAAGTTTGAAGCATATTCTTCTTTTCATATTTCCATAAGATTCTTTTAATTTAATACACAGGATTTTGTAAATGAAGCTCTAAGAGAGGTCGAGCCAAAGAAATGACAAAGATGCACTTCATATGTTATAAAGCTACTTTGCCAGTTAGAAACCTATTATTACAAAATATTCACAATATCAAGTATTGCTTGGTCATGTTTTTCCCAAGCGTTTCTTCATTTGTTTCTCCTCGGCATCACTGCTTTTTGTTCATGTTGACCATCTTGCGTTCCTGTTTCTGGAGTAATACCAACCTCCACCTGTAATGTGTATATTCACGTCTTTGAATCTTTTGTCTTAAAAGATGTTTAAAATGACTGTAAACCTTCTGTTTTTCTTCTTACTACATCTCAAGCTTTATCAGATTTTAATACACACACAAGAAAAAGGGCCAACGTTGTGTTTAAAATCCTTTAATGGAATTAATTGAGGGAAATAATACATCAGGTCATTCAAATGCAAAAGAGGAAAAGGAAAGTCATGGTATGCAATTCAGTAGTTATTTTTAATACATTTTAAAAAGAGTTCATCTGAAACATTTTCCTTTAACAGCACAGGAGTGTTGGTGTTGAGCAACTCTGCCCTCAAAAAACAGTGATTTGCTACTTTTTCTGAAGTGCTACTTCATTGCAAACGTAAAACAGCGTTGGTCTTAAATAGCAGTTTTGGTTTGACGGTGTCAACTGAGATCAGCTTCGGTCGACTGGGATCCTTCTTAACATATTTTTCCAGCAGTTGCCTCTGGAAAGTCTTGTGTTACTGAATTATAATAAAGTGCATTAAACAAAATAAAGCTGTCACAGACACAAATAAACACACAACCACTCAAAGAAGAGAGAGGATCAAAGTGGTCACATATTATCAGCAGCCAAAGACTGCCAGAGGAATCTTCACGTTACATTTACTATTGACCTCAACCATGTGCCAGCAGAGGGCAGTCTAGTCCACATCTTGGGGATAAAAGCTACTGTGGCTGGTTGCACACATTTCAGTCAACTTAACAGTAATTGAGTACCAAGGCACAACAGCTCATTGCTAAGTCACACAATTAAAACTGTGTCATGACAAAATGGTTTGGATATTTTTTTGAAATTTTATAAACCAGTATATTCGCTGACTGACACAAGTCACCAATGTTGATAATCAACTGATTGTTTAAGCCACTTATTCACCTGTTTCTCTTATGTTGATTATAGACTTGTAGAATAACTTAAGGGTAGCAGACTAAATCGAAACTATTTTTGGACATTGTATAGACCAAACAAATACCAGTTTATCTGTCCCAGAAATCCAAGGTTTAGAATCTCGGCATGTAAAGGTCCAGCGTGCCATAAATACTGTGCAGAAAGGAGAACAACCTCCTTTCTGGTATGCAGAGGCCAGCATCTTTCCCTGATAACAGAACTGTAACAGAAACCCAAATTGTTCTACACATTTTGTAAAGTGCGTCATTGTTATATGACAGGTGTGGTCGCCTCCTTCATAAAACGAAAGAAGAAACCCTTACGTGTATTTACTTTATAAGAATGACGACTAAAACAAAATGTTTTATTTAAAATCCCCGAAACTGACAAATTATTTCAACAGGAAGCAGCTGTGCATCGCGCATGTGCAAAACAAATTGGGTTTCTGGTACAGATCGGGTAGCAAGTGAGTCTTCCATTTGTTCCAATCTGCAGTGTCACCATTAGATGTCACAGATCCTTACACACTGGACCTTTAACCCACAGTGAGGAAACTGTCGCGTGTGTGATAATCGATTAAATGAGATGTTTACATAGGAGGTTGACGACACTTCTCTTCAGCTGCTTTCATGGCACTAAGATGAAGATAAGGATAACATTCAATTTTGCCAACAAACATGAGCATATTTGAGACTTCAAATTGAACCTACCACGTGAAACTCGAGGGAAATAAAGCATCTGATGCCAAAGGAAATACAGTGAAATGAAAAACATATGCAGTAGCTACGAGTTTTGAAACTGGCAGATATTATTGCTGTAATGTGAGTTCTCATTTAAAACACAGTGATACAGGAGGTCTGCTCAACTGCATCTCTGGCAGTGAAAGTTGCTCTACCGCCGACGGACAGTGGAGGGCGGCACGCAGAGAGGAGAGGGCTGTAGGACAAAGAGAAACCACTGAACTGAACAATGCTGTTTGACCACATCCTCAACACTTCATACCAAAACCAATGCCCCATGTACTGTCTTGTATAAAAAGGTGACATTACAATTTTTCTTCTTGCAGTCAGTCATGTTCAGTCATGCCATTCAACAGCTCACACCTCAGCTCTTTTTTCTCCAAGAGCAAACACTCTTTACAATCAAGGCTGACCAACAGCCCAAGTTTTTTGGTTGTCCAAGACTGACATTTTTTTCAGCTTTAAATTAAATCCTCATGACAGTAGCTCATAGCACTTATAGCTTTGTAAAAAAAAAAAAGTGCTGTAATCTTCCTCTTAGACTTTGAGAAGAGATGGGGTTTTTTTTGTTTTTCTTTATAACAGTGGTGTCACTCAAACTTTTCTTGTCAGATTTTGCAGAAGGAGGAGTTAAGTATGTACAGTGTGACAAAGGCGACGGATGGTTGGTCTCAGGAGCGGGTCTGGCTTGTGTTAATCATTATGTTCGGCAAAGCGTTGCGTCTTTTCCTCCATGTGCCCAAATCTCGCGTATACCTCTTTAACTGATGGAACCACTGCTGCGTGCGCGATTTGTCTGAGGCGCGAAAAACAAATGACTCCCGTCGAATATCGAGCACCTCAAACGTGTCCTCGCAGTCAGGATCCGTTGACACCACACAGTTGCCCAGACGGATGGGCTCTCTCAGCACTGTGAACTTCCCGCTGCTTTTGTCCTTGATTAGAATCAGCACTCCGTCTCGGACGCTTTCGCCACCACCACCACCACCACCCTCCCCCTGATCTCCACGTGCACCTACATCAGTGCCCTGTCCTGGGGCTTCACCCATCCGCTGAGTGCTCACCATCAGCAGACTCTGAACATTTTGGAACTTGAGGGCCTTGCTTCCCTTCCTCACCCACTGACCATCTGCTGGCTGCGACAGTTGGAGTGGTCCCTCCATGACGAAACGGGTGCATTCTCTGGCCCAGCCCACCGTCTTCATCGACAGCTCTCGCATCTCAATGTTGATCACCTCCCGGTTCTTGCGACTGTCGCGGCGGAAGGAACGGAGGGACCAGCTGACGCCGTTGCCCTCCTGCTTAGTCTTCATGTTGATGTGCTCCAAGTGGGACTCCACCCGACTCTTGGCCTCACGCAGACGAGAATAGTCGGGGTGACATTCGGGGGTGACCTTACTGATGCGGCTCAATAAAAGTGGGTATTTGGTCACGCGCTGGAGGGGTGCCATGAGGAAGGAGCGCAAGTTCATACGACGCAAGGCTGTGTTGTCATTCTGGGAGACATCAAGGAAGATTCTGAAAAGAGAAACAGAAAAATACAGTTTCACTTGGGAATGTTCTAATCCTAAGTATTCTGTCTCTGTTCTTTTGTCTATTTCTAACTGTCAATGACTGCGACAACTAGGGTTTGGCGCTGATGGTTTTGCTCTTTATGCTCCCACGATTGGTGAAGCAACATGCTAATCCAAACCAAGGTTATAATAGTTTTGGTAATTTTTGGTAATTTTTGGTAATTTGGTAATTATAGTAATTTTTCATACATTTTAGGGTTAGGGTTAGGGTTTTTTATATAATTTTGACCTTTTGTTTTTTAAAATTAGTTTGTTTCAATTAGTTTTAAGGGAGGGTTTGCTAGGTTTTATTAGTAGTTTTTTGTAAATGCTCAGCTTTATTTGAGTTTTATTAGTGTTAGTGTTATTTTTAGTTTTTTGTAATATGGATTATTTGCCAGGTGCAAGATTCTAAAAGCTCATAATAAGTATTGTGTCATAAAAACCCAACAAAATCTGCCATTTTAACCCTTCCTCACACGACACAGATCTGTGCCGTAAGGTGCACCCTTAAAATAATAATAATAATAATAAATAATACACAAATAATAAAAATGATATATATATATATAAAATAATAATAAAAAAATGTAAATAATACACAACTCCTTATATTGTAAAAAAATAAATAAACCCAAAAGGTTTAATGTATGAAATCTACAAAGACAGAAACGAAGCACATTTTCATGACAATTTTAGTTAGTTTAGTTAGTTTTGTAAACACACAATTCACTTTCAGTGGATTATTAAATTTTTTTTTTAAACTCTAGTTTTTATTTTCATTTCAGTTCACAAAAATGTTTTTATAACCTATAATAACCTTGATCCAACAGACATTTGAGCCTGTTAGACGACAATGTAGAAAGGTCGAGGTTGCGATGGTGGCAGCAAAGTTCTGCCAGCAGGAGCTGTGTGAGGCAGTGTTTGTGTAGCAAAAAAACAATGTCTAATTTAAATCCACTACCTTAGTGATAGAATGGCTGTGATTGGTGTTTGACTGCAGTTAGCTGGATACAGTTAGGTTATAGGACTACCGTGCCTTGCATTAACTTACACAAAGCTTCAAGAAAATGAAGCTTTTATTAAAGTCTGTGCATGTCCTGGGAGATCTCTTTATACGTTAATTAACTGGACTCACAGGACAGCGTGACTCATGAATGAGCTGTGGTTCTGTCTAAAAATATGAACCATTGCAGCTCTACTCTCAAAATAGAAACCTCTTCTGAATTAGTGATAACCCCTTGTCTTTCCCGTGAAGAATTACACAGAACAGTCATGGCAGGAACTGGAGAAAGCTCGCAAAGTAACTTTCCCATCTCATGAACCAACAGAGAGAAGAGTCTTTGTCCCGTGTTTGTACCTGAGCAGTTCTTTCTCCTTCTCCAGCGTGTTGAGCATGTTGACCGAGGTGGACTGCTGCAGGCAGTATGTTTGGAAGGCTGGGAGCATGTTGACAAACTCCAGAAAGATCTCTCCTATGTACACTGTCAGCAGATCCTCATCTCCCTGAGGTCAACACCATGAGAGAAAGTGGTCAAGTTAGTTTGAAACACATTTACTTCCTGCTCTGAAAAACTCAAGTCATCTCGAGCTAATTTCCAGAAATAGTAGAAATAAATCACCTAAGAGAACTGCTGGTTGGCTATGAGTTCAGTCACCAAAAAGTACTGTATATAACCGGAATATGGACATTTACATTCATAATGTGACTGCAGCAGCTGTAGCATACAGTGACTCACACGTGCATGTGAGTTGTTGTTGTTGTGAATAGAGTCTCATCAGAGCTTTATCGATATAGTCTCTTCATGATAAAATCATCGTGTTGTAAAATCATCAGTCTTGTTTCTTGGGGAGGTATACATACTATCGACCACATAGAAAAACATTGTCCCTTCTCATCTATTGGCGCTTTTCCACTAGCGAGTTTTGCCTTCTAACTTAAACAGACAGACTGTCTCCACTAAAGCGACTGTCATCACTTCACTCTTTGAACATGGACGTCTACATGTTCAGGTTAAACAGTGGCTTCACTGATAGCATTACAGCCAGTGTATAGCGTTTATCTGTCTTTTGGAGAATGTCTGGCAACCTAGGAGAGCATGAGTGTGTGGTGGAGGGGGGTAATGCTGTCAGAATGCTAATGTCTGCAGTTTTACATCATTTTACATACTGTTTAACCCATTTAATTGTTTTAACTGCTGAGTTTTAAAGTCAAGCCTTTTGAGATATTAAATTATATAAGCTTGAAACCCATCATTTTGTCCCCCTGGAGTCAATAACAAACAAAAAGGTTTTGTTAATATGAACCTTTTTGCAGTGTGTGATGTAAGAATCTGCACTCAAAAGAAAGAATTACATTTATGTAATTGTGAAAGTAACAGGAACATTCGAAACCTGAAAACATGTGTGAAGGAGACAGTGAGCGGGTCACCTGGTCAAAGGCGTGGTCGATGGTGTCCTGCAGATGATCAGTGAAGCGGTCGTTGACGTCTATGAGCTCCTGGACGTTACCAAACACCACAGTGAGCTGCTCGGCGGTCAGCAGCCCAGCGCTCTGCATGGGACAGTAAAATTCCTCTTTGATGATCCGCAGGTCTTCGCCATAGCTCGACTCTGTGTTCAGAAACTCCAGGATGGCTTCCTTGCGCTCTGTGCGCAGTTTGGAGCAACGTTCACACATCCGCTCTCCTCGCTCTTTGGAGGAGCCGTCCCTCAGTCCACAGTCTGGACAAGGTCTCTGTGCCTCCCAGGCTCTGAGGGACGCAGACGGTCTCTTCCAGGTGCGGGACAGACCTGGCCCGATGCCACTGTCCACCCGCTCAACCTCAGCTCCCCTGTTTCTGCGGTAACGGTGGGGCTCGCTGTCTTCCTCCTCCCGCTCATCACTGAGACCGACCACACCGCTGTCAGCACTCAGACTGCTGATGGTGCTCCAGCGGTGCTGCCTGGACCGAGTCACACCCAGACCCACTTGGCGCTCCTCACCAGGAGGCTCTGAGCGACCGCGGAGTGCTGCAGGAGCTGGCGAAGTGCAGATTCATTAGTGTTTATGGATTGAGTCTGCACAGTCAATTCAAACAACACACACTCACAATTAATAACATCCTCCCCACGCCTATATCATTTGGGCTATAGATATTATCTTTCTCCAATAATTACATTCCAGATTCCTGAGGTTTTAACCTTTGTTTTCAATACAGATCGTGTGTGTGAGTCTGGTAATACTCGTGTTCTAAGGCCATTAATCTGTTTACATAGTCATATTATGGAGATGTAGTTCCTTTGCAGAGACAGTACGCACAGCAAATAATCCCCATAATTGAAGTGCATGTAAAGCAATACAAATATCTCGAATGACTTTTTCACCCCACAGAAAAATGTGTTAATAACCAACGTTGTGTTGTAAATCATGTAAAAGCAGCCAAACACACACTTACACACACGCTGGAGGAGTTCTGTTCTCTCCTCTTAATGCACCGCCACACACACATTCTGGCCTTTTTTGGGGGACCAAAGTCCATAAACGTTGCTGTTGCATCAGTGTTTGTACAGAATATCAATGTAAATGCTCTGCTGTCAAAATTCCTGTTCAACAGACATGTAGAGAAGCAACATTTTCAACAAGTTGGTCACAGTTCAGCAACATAATCTCCACAAACACAGAGCTGGTTTAGCCACAGTCCTGCCCCCTCTCTCTCTCTCCCTCCCTCTCTCTCTCTCCCTCACAAGTCTGCTTTTCGTCATTCATCTCCACTTCGTTTCCTCATCTTTGGGAACTTGGGAAGTGGCAGAGCTGATAAAGCACACTGAGGCTTTTTATATCATTACAGCATTTTAGGGGGAGTTGTGCTAACTATGGCTCTATGGTACCTTAAAAAATCCTGAACAGAAGACATGTTTGAGGTCTGTAAAGAGGTCTACTGTCTCCCAAATACCTTTTAAATGTAACAGTCAAACTCCTGGTTCATTGTACTGATTCCATGTTTATTATTTGTCAATAAACAACTCATTGATGATGATCATTGTTGGTTCTAGCACTACATGCCCAAATAAGTGAGGGATGGGAATGATTTTTATCAGCATCACCTTTATCACATACCAATAAAACACACCTAGCAACAGATTTCCTTGTCATCTTTTGGACAGATTTTGGACAGTGATGGTGTCACTGTCCAAACAGATGTTATATGAGATGCTTTAATATCTTTGAGGCAAAAGTAGCTGACAGACACTGAAACCCTGAATGTATAAATGCAAACAACAGAAAACTGGACCTTAAACAGTTTAACTTGCCAGCTCCCTGAGACAAATATTTATAATGTCCAAAGTGCAAATTCATAAAGGGTTGAAACCAAATGAAATACCATAATGTGATGGCGGAACAAACTAGGTTTCAAAACAACTACCAGTCAATATTCCTCTTATGTGCAGGAAAGAGAAACAAGGTCATCATTTGATGTCATGACTGACATTCTAAGGCTGGTGTCAAAGAGTTTCTGTTGACAGAAAAAGCATTAGCGCGTGTGTGTGTGTGTGTGGTGGAGATGTTCTGGAGGGTCAAACTAAAAGAATAATGATTTGCATGAAGGGAAATGTGGGATAGATTAAGTGGACTGTAGTAGGGTTCATTTAAGGAATCAGTGTATGATTGATGGCCTCATCGATTATGGATTGAGTTACAGGCACGGTTCAATTCATAAAACATGTATGGTGTGCTGTTTGTGCCTTGAGGTGTAGAAATAAATCTTTTTGTCCAGGATGTTATACTACAAGCTACATATTTTACTATTACTGAAAAAAAACAACAATTTCCATCAGAGCTGATGCATAAAATATGGATAAACCAAGTGTTATAAAGGATTTCCACAGGTGTCTACTTCATATTAAACTGTGAAGCACAAACCAGCCACCAGAGCTACAGTTACAATCATTCAGATTCACTCAAAATAGATATGTTCTAAAACAGTAAAAAAAAAAGTGTTGCTCAACTGCTATGAAATGGATTTCAAACAGAAAAAACGTCAAACTAAGTGACACAGTTGTCACTCGTGTGTCATGTACTCACCACTGTCTCTGTCGCGGTCTCGTCGATGGCCTTGGTGTCGGGCAGCAGCAGCGATCTTCATCTCCAGCTGTTTGCGCTTGGAGGCGTCGGCTGGCATGGGGTCGCTGTAATGGGGCCGGAGGCGACACTCGCGGTGCGCCCTCACCGTCTCCGCCAGCTCATAGGCCGCGTCCGAGCTGGAGCGCCTGCAGCCCAGACTGCTGTGCTGCTGGGTGAGAGGACACATGTCATGTTTCTATAGCAACACAAGAAAACATCTCCCGGGATGAGATTAAAATGATGACACGAGAGAAAAATGTTCAGCCGGTCCAGTCACCTTCGTCATCATCTGTCAGCCGAACACTGAGCAACTTTCTGCTCTCACGTTCAATCCATGCACTAACAATTGTTAAGTAATATTTGTCAAGTCACTTCAGATCTTCTTGACATACTTTCATTCTTTAAACAAGCACCAGCCTCTTAATACACCAAACAGACACACACTCTCACACACTTGCTAAGGCCTCGGGGTATGAGCTCCGTCTCTGGTCGTAACGTTCTGCACGCTTCAAGAAAGCTAATCATGAGCAGATGCTGTATTGGCTCCATTTGCTGAAACAGAGCAAGGTCCTTCTCTAACACAAAAGCATTAAAGTTCTCTAACCAGCCCTATATGAGAGATATTTTCATTTACAACGTCAGCATGTTCAGTGTCTGTAGCATCTCTCTGAAAAACTGAAAAGAATCCAAAGTTCATGCCGAGATGCCAGCACTAAGCGTCAGTCAAGTGTTGTAAACAATACAAGGCTGCACAACCAAGAATCTGCTCTTATCAAAACCATCCAGCCTTGAAGATGAGGGCTGTCCCTGGAGTCACAGTTAAAAGTATCTCCAGTATTTTCACCAATCGCACCCAGTCGTGACATCACCCACAACAATCTGATTCCCATTTTGAAGCCTTGAGATTCTCGATTAGGTCGGCACCTTGCTGAGGTTTTGGAGCCGAAAATTACTGGATGACACCAGCTGTCACTCACACTATGTGTCCAATCATATGTGCCATGCTTTATCGTCAGTTATCCTCAGAATAGGAATTTGAATTCCAAAACTGTCCTCATGTTCTGTTGAAGAAGACGATAGAGAACATTAACTCTTCAGGAAGATGTTAAGTGACATAGATCTAGTGAGAAGTAGGCTCTATTTCTACAAACTTCCATTCAAATGGTGTTCTTTTTGCAACCAGGGAGTTGTCCCTAGTGGCTATTCAATATATTCTTACTTCCTGTTTGGCCTTAACAAGCAGACCAGAAGACTATGCCCACTATTTCATATATAATCTGTGGGTTTTCATATATTTTTGAGGTGAAACGAGGTATTTCCTGACACTGACATGAACAAACACTCCTCACGTGGCTTTCAAAATCTGTTTAGGGTCTATCAAGCCCCTGAGAGTTGGCTGAGATTGAAAGTTCAAAGGTCATCCCTCCGACATGCCATCATCCTTATCCACTGGACTTGATGATCTGATTGGCTCTCTCATGATTGCATGTTGACAATTCTCCTGCAACTACACCCAACTGAAAGGCGTCGCATTGTTTTAATCGCCTGCCAGCACACAATGATAAACAGCTTGCAGCAATCAAAGAGAACAATTCATGCCCGAATGAATTAACAAACAGCAGCTCTTACTTAAAGAACGCAGAGTCAGGGTCCACTGCGGATTCAAAGCCAAAAACTGAGAACGGCAAGAATCAAATGCACACATCCACATCAGTTACTACATACAGCCTGCACGCAAGATGCGACTCCATGTCAGTCCGACTCTTCTGTTCTGCGGATGCACAGAGAGGCAGCACAATATTAGCTGCAGCTGAGGCTTGTGTCAGTCTGCAGCTATCCAGCAGAGAGGAGCGGTGCAGGGAGCAGGAATGTAGCGCGTTTAATCCTCTCCCCACTGCACCTTCACACGTCGAGCTGATGCTGGAAAACAGTTCTGCCTCCTCATTCCCGTCTCTGCAAATACCTCTGCATCAGTATGTCTGAGTGTGCATGTGCATGAGTGTGTATGTGTGTGTTTGTGTCGCAGTCCCCTTGCTTGTCCCTGTCATCCTTGCATACCAATAGATCTATGTGTTTCTACACATTGTGAGGCAAGCAGTGAAAAGCGGTGAACAAAGACACACACACACACACACACACACACACAGAGACGACATGAAACAGAATATTAAAAATGAAAAGGAATCCTTACGCATTCTCCTGCTTCCTCTCCTCTTTCCGCTCCTCCTGCAGGCGTCTCTTCGCCAGCCTCGGCTCCGCAGGTCGTTGCCGACGTTGCCATGGCAACGGCGGAGGGCTGACAGTCGGTCGAGGGGGCGGTGATGTCACAGCTTCCATGCCGGTCACATGACAGCCTGACAGGGGTCTCGGCGGAAATCTCTGCACTGCAGCTGGTAGTCAGAGGAAGAGAGTGAGGTAAGGATGGATGGATGGAAGGAGAGAGTGAAAGGGAGGGACAATGGGGAAAGGGAAAGGTAAGGAGAGGGAAAAGATGAGAGGGAGGATCCAAGGAAAAGGGGAGGAGAAGCAGAATGTGGGAAAAAGCAAAAGCAATTGAAGACAGAGGCAAAGTCAAAGGGGGGCAGGAAATGATCATGCTAGCAGAGCTCGCGTCTCTTTACAGCTCCCCTGTCATTCATTCCAACTAATTCCTTCATTCTCCAGCCCAGATACTTCTCTGCTTCCTGCCATGTTTTCTTCTGTCCCCATCACCCACCCTTCACCTCATCCATTATCATCCTATAACCTCCTCAAACACAAAAATCAATAGCGCTTGTCTTACACCCTCTCCCTCAACCGCGCAACAGGGGGACAGTAATTAGACACATTGGTGGACATCAACACCTGGACTGAACACAGGGACACAGGGACACTGCCTGCACACAACCACACACAAAAATACATCACATCTTTTTTCTTTCACGCTTTTAGCCGAGGTTTAAATCTCGCAGCACACATTACTGAAAAAAAGCTTGCAGCGATTTAAGCAAAAAAAATGGGAGACATAATTAAGAGAAGAAGCAAGTGAGGTGTCCGCCCTAAATCTGTCCAAGTCAAATGTTAGATAATAAACTTCTGATTTGGACTAGACCAAGATGGCGAACGTCATCATTAGGGAAAAAGAAAATAAATGAGGACGTAAACTCATTATGCTCTTCAAGAAAGCTAGAACAATTATTGATCTTTGTTTTGTCCCCTCATTGTTTTGTAATGAGCTTGTCAATCACTGAAATTTAATAAACAACTAAAACTCTATGTAATAAAGTCACTCTTTCTCTCCCTTTCTGTGGTATGTTCAATAAAGGCACACACATGCTCTGAGATATCAACAATAACAAAAGTCTATATGTGTAGCGGACCATTGTCAGTGGCGCTTAAGGCTGACCAAAATGTTTTGACCACTTGAGGGCACATGAACACCATGAGTAACTAAAGCAACACTGCTAATCCCTAAAAGGTAAACGTCCCACTTCCTCCACTGTTTTGATCTGTCTGGTGTTTGTGCAAAAGAGAACAAGTGTACAGTCAGTTTATTTCTTTTTTTATAAATAAAAATCCCCCCACATTTCTCTTGTTTCTGAAAAGACAGAAGTAATAAAACAATTACATCTGCAATGAAACCAAAACTATGAGCTAAAAGAGGCTAAAAAAAAAGAAAAGAAGAAAGAAATACAGTTCCCCTGAGTGTCTCCTTGTGTGGTCACGCTGAAGAGTCCAGCTCAGAAATAATGCACACACCATTAAAAACAGGAACTACATACACTATTGATTTTGTTTTTCAAACACTGGTGAGCTTCACAGTCCAACAAGCACAGGCTCAAACCTATAATGAACCGCTATCACCACCCAAAAAACTCCTTGAAGCAGCAGTTTTACAGGTCATTATTATTTTATATAAATGAAAGGCATACTGTAGTAGCCATATAATAATAGAGACTCAGCAGAGTCTGGCACATCGAAGGAATGAAAAATCATCACCTATTTTTTTCTATGCAACAACAGTACTGACATGTTATATATTAATAATGAATTATGTATTATACTATATATAGTCATAATGGAATGTGAGATTAAGGAAACATGTTAAATTTAAATATTTAATTCACTGATAACATAGTATGGCAAATGTACACGTAATTCCAAAGTCGTTAGCTGTAGGCTGGTCGCTATGGGCTTGACTCATAGATACTGTTATAATTCATCAATCACCAAGGAAAGAAAGAGTTGTGTGAAGGTTTTTTTTCCACTTGCCGTACTTCCAAGTTACATTTCTATCCATGTGTATCCAAGCTTCTCTAGAATCAACAACACATATTCCCTTGACGTTCCAGGTTGTGAATGACGATGTATTGATTCAAACAGTAAGACAACGTAACCTAATGCAACGTTGTGGGACCTGGCCGTCAAAAAACCTTATTACATCAAACCTAGTACAGTTTCTAACAGACACATCTGACCCAAACTGCTACATATTTTCCAGTACATATCTCCCAATCCCTCTTTATATCATAGCCGTCAAAGGATATCAAAGTGTCCACGCTACCTTTTATCTAATGACAAAATAACATCAGAAGGGCCTCAAAGCCCTTTCCTTTCCTTGCAAGAATATTTAATCAAAGGCTTAAGGCCAACAGTTAACTACTTTAACTGTTCACAAATTACACTGTAACAAGTAATTATGCACCAACCACTTAAACTAACCCTAAACTAAGTCAACTCAACACTGGCTCCTACAGATAACAACACACTAAATTCACAATTAAAAATGTACTTTATAGTCTGTTTACATGTGGAAACGCAGTATACGTGTAGTTCCTCATGGATCCAGCTTTCAGTTTCTGTCTTCAACTAAATGACGAGCACTTGGATTGTAGTACCTGGTTTACCCTCAAACCCTAAACCATTCGGTTTTTGCTTTGTTTACTATTTTCCATTAACTTTTTTTGGTTTTTTGTCGTTAGCTCCCAGAACTTGAGGATATGTCTTCATATGTCTAGACAGCCCGTGGCCAAGTGGAAAGGGAACTTGGCTTGTAACTGGAGAGTTGCCGGTTCAAGTCCCCACCAGGTCAAAGACCCCCATTGCTCCCCGGGCACTGCTCAGTGTGGCTGCTCCTAATTCTAGGATGGGTCAAATGCAAATAATTTCCCTAAGGGGATTAATAAAGTGTAAGATTTATATTGCATGCTTTGTCCAAACAAAAGCCCATATTATTAACAGCTTGAATACTTCATTGATTAAATTACTTTAGGAAAGCATAAAGAGGCAATATTTAACATATTTGGTATCACTTTTTGCCCTCTTACTCCCACTAAAGCGGTAACTGTTCCAACCACCAGGCCATCTGAGCAGTCCCATATCTTTGAGGTGCTCAAACCAGCTGCTTCACCCCAATGTGCAGCGAAAGAAGCAGTCTGATGAAGCCAAAAGAAACACATGATGTGTAGGAAGAAGATATGCAGTTCTGTAGTTCCTAAACCAAAAGCTCTCCTCACCCCTTGAGATCTTTCTAGAATGTCCTTTGGGCCAAACAGAAGTCCCCGAATTCCCACACCTGCATTTTTTCTTCTGCAATTGCTGAAGTTTTTATGTAATTTACTGCATTTACTGTCACTTATATTCTATGTTATTGACACCTGGAGATTATAACAATTAGGTAATTTACGCCAGTCCACTGATAAGTTATTAACAGCAGCCTCTGCTATGATATCATATGCAATTCACTTCGTCCTGTATCGTCTTCACATGAGGTCTCATTATTCTAATGGTAACTCATTTAAAATACTGTAATTTTTCAACCTTTCAAACAAGTTATAAAATGATATCCCATCATTTCCTGAACCTCTTCAGCACACACACACACACACACACTTCAGCCAACCCTGTCATCCTTCATTATTTCTACATTAATATATGGAATCAACAAAGACGACACAGCAGGTCAAAGGTGTACAGTGGCAGAAAGATTAAACTGGCGCCGATGCCGAAAAAGAGTGCTGACATAATTAATGCCGTTTTAAGGATTCAGCTCCAAAGCATCTAATCAGCTTTCACTTGGACACTTGGTCATTAAATGTCTCTCCTTCACAGCATTTGCTGTCACATCTCATATGATGTATGGGAAGTAATAACCTGCATCTTAATATGTTGGGAAAACCACTGTATATGATAGATCACCGCTTAAAACTGTGCAATGTGAGACTGCCTGCTCCGATATATTCATCATTTTCTCTGATGCCTATATCGCATCGAGGAATTAAATAAGCATTTCTCCTGGAGTGTCCGCATCTAAAACAGAATAAATAATTGAAAAATATACTTAATGAAGTGGACTTCCTAAAATATCAAACATAAGTGATGCACCTTTATTGCATATACGGTTAACTCTGTGCTGCTGCTTTAATGTTTCCCTCTACATAGACAATAAAAAAACCCCAAGGTGTAATAATATGAATATTACTCTAATAATGAATCCTGAGCTGTATTATGCTCTGTAAGCTCTGACTGGTTAAAGTTAAATACCTTGGGGTGCAGAGATCACAAAGAATATCATAAAGGTGGTAAAATGTGTACACATAGTTAAAAAGATTGAATTACAATCACAAAAAGGCACAGTGTGGTGCATTATGGGAGATATTAACATAACTTTAGAATTCACTTTGTATGAAGAACGCTGAATGTGAGATAATGGAGCTGTTTTTGTTTTGAATTAGAACATTTGACTATTCAAACGTACAGTTAATAATGAGAACGTTTACCATCCACCACTGCTTATTTGTAACACATTTTTGTTTTGGTTTTTGCTTCATGGAGCTCTGTATCATTTTGTTAGCACCAAATCACAATAGTGGCACTAAGACTGAGACATTATACCATATATATTACAGTATATAGAGCTCATATTTCAGTTTAACCTCATCCTACCTGTACAATATAAATGTTGCATATAAGATTGTGTAAATTAGAATTGAAGATCCACTGGAGATTAAAACTGAGATAAGTTTTCATAATGTGTGGATGTTTGGCTTCCTTTATCGATGAGGTCCTTAGTGTTGACCAGGAGTCAAATTATTTTGAGAGTTATTTTGACTCAAGACTTGCTTTACAAATAAGATTCGACCGAGACTTGACAGTCATGACCTCTGACTCGTCTTGGACTGGAGTAAAATGACTGGAATATTTGCATTTAGTTAATTTTGCGATTTGTTTTTGAAACACGGAAAACATTGGGTCCCAGATTTTGCGGCCTTGGGTCCAAACCTGGCAACCCACCGAGGCACATAACACCAGAGATGGATGAGAGAGGCTACAAACATGGAGGGCACTATTGCAAAAATAATACGATTTAATAATAAAATAATAAGACAAGATAATAAAAATAAACCAGTACCGCATACCGGGCCCACTCCGAGCACTGGTTATGAGAGCTACCATCAAGTTTGAGGCATGTTAGAAATGGCTTTGAATCAATTATGCATTTTAATTAAAGACAGATGTGAAATGGCAAGATTTTTAGGTCGAAGTTAAGTTTAACTTTGTCTGGTTTTATTCTCTCTGGTCTGAGAGATAATAAGAAATGCTATGGAAGATAAAATATCTGTGGTAAATGTGGGATATTGTTTTTTTCCAAAGTTCAGTGAGACACAATGAATTGCAGTTATTGGACTTAAATACAGTATGTGAAATGCTTACCGAGGTGTCTGACTGTCATGTTATGTCCGCAGTTATCAGGTTGACTGATGTCAATAATAACAAATAGAGGTTGTTTTGTCGCTTCTGAGTTTTAACTAAAGGTAATGATAAATTGCAATGAGATTTTGTTTCTCTTCTCTTCTGTTTACATATGAACAGTACATTCAAATAAGCCTCCAGTCTCAATGTCAAAATGTTCAAAAGTTCAAAATGAGTGTCTTTTTATAGCATCTTTAAATCTGCTTCAGCTTCTATATTCATATGACTTGATTTTTTGATTTTTGCAAGAGCGACTTTGGACATGTAACCGGGACACGAACCGGGATCCAAACCTGGGACCTACTTGGCAACAGTGCTGTGATGTAATACATTCTGCAACCCTCCTTTACTTGTAAACCATGACTTCATCATCAAGCACAGCTTATTTCTGCTGCCATCATGCAGCAGAGATTCAAACATCCATCATCCCTATTATCAGTGCAAACTAAGACCTGACAGGCAGGGAAAGATAGGCATACATCTTCCATTAGTAGAGCGTTTACATACAAAAGGTCTAATCAAGTCTTCCTTTGTGTAAGGTCTAATATTTACATTGCATAGAAGCATGTACACAATTATCAGCAGAGTGCTGTGAAAACACACCCTCCCTTGGTTTGTCCTCAGAATGCAGCTGTATTTGTGCTGTTCAACTGTGATTTTTCAGCCAGATATTGGACTGAGATATAGTTTGAGACATAATTTGTTGAAGTCAACATTAATTACTTATATTTTAATACAAGGATGTAACAATGTAAGGATGTATGAGTTACAGTTTACATAAAACCAGTAGAACAAACATGAGATTTAAAGTGCAGCCTTTACATTTAGCTGGGTTGTTTCAAATTGCCATTTTCATTTGAAAATGATTAATTATTCAGCCTTAGTCTGGATGAATTTAGCCAACAGCTGACAGCAAAGAAGACGAGAGACAGGGAAATGGTGGGTCTGTAGGGACGTTGCTAGACCTGCAGTCTGTTGTGCCAGCCTCCTGCCCACAGTCTCCTCTGTAGAGCCAACTCTGTTAGCTCCAACAGCTGTTATCACAATAACTGAGATAAATCGATAACAGAGACAGGGCTTAAACAGATGGACTCATGCACACACACACACACAGGTTTGCACAGCTATTCTTCTTAGGACACTGCCCTGAGTTCCATTCATTTGGACAGCCGACACATAAACATAAAGTAACCCTAAACGTTCCTTGGGAATGAGATTCTGCCTCATTAGGACAAGGTTTTGGTCTCCATGAGATCCTAGTGTTCCTGCCAAGGTCAGTGTTTATGCCAACAAAGGTCCTAGCAACATATGTATATATATACATATATATATATATATATATATATATATACATATACAAACACATATTCTTGTACACTTTCCTTAGTAAGGACACTCATGCATAATGTGACAGCATCATTTACAGCAGTGTTCCCCTACCCTAGTCCTGGGGGAACATTGTCCTAGATGTTTTCCTGCTCTAACACACCTGATTCAAATGAATAGTTCGTTATCAAGCTTTTGTAGAGCTCAATAATCAGCAGACCATTTGAATCAGGTGTGTTGGAGCAGCATCTAAAACATGTAGGACAGTGTTCCCCCAGGACCAGGGTTGGGACATATTCTGACAATAATAAACACATGAACCCCACCCTCTCCTCCTCCCCCAGCACAGACTAACCTTTTCTTGATGAGGTCCAGTGCGGAGCCAATGAGGCCGTCCTTCATCTTATAAATCTTGGCTCCATAGCTGGACAGGTCTGTCCCCTCCAGAAGCAGCGCTGGGCAACAACTGGAGGGTCGCTCCCATTTTTCCCTGTTATGCGGGAAAGGAACCGACCCAGCTGTTTCCAGACTGCTCCTCCTACGCCTGCTGCTCACTTCATCTCCCCCTGCGGTGAGTGCTCTCTCCTGGGCTGAGCTGCCCAGTGGCTGCAGGGGTGAACGTGGAGATGGGCCAGTGCGGATGGGAGAACATGTGCTGTTGACCGAGCTGGAGGAGGAGTTGGGATCAGTGCCGTTACCGTTCACAGTGTTAAAAGTAAGTTTCTCCGAGGAGATTTTAGTCTGCAGGCGTTCATCACTGTTGCATGTCCTTTCACCTGCGCTCTTGTCTCCTCTCAGCTCTCTCTCGTTTCCTGTACAGGAGCCTGACTGAGGGAGAGTGTGTTCAGAAGGAGGAGACACGTCTCCGTCTGATGCTTGTGCATCCAGCATGTCGACCTCAAGTTTTCCAGGTACCACAGATCCCGCTGTGGACTCTTGTCTGTGCCCCTCATCCTTCTGTCTCATCCTCTTAAACTCCTCAAATGTAGGGATATGTAGCCGTCCCACTGGAGGTCTGCGGCACTTGGATGCAGAATCTAATCCATTCTTGTCCCCTGCGATGTTGTCCACTGTGCAGGACGTCCTTACCATCTTTGGTGTCGATGGGGAGTTGTGGAGAGTGAGGTTGGGGCTGCTGTTCTGCCTCCGCAGCTGGAGGCGTCTCAGCACCTCCTGCTTGATGTCGTCAGGATTTGTGATGCGTGACACACACAGCGGCCTGGGACCAGCCCCTGTTGAGCTTACGTGATGCATGCAATCCTTTTCGACAGGTGCAGCACTTGGGGTCACTTGGGGACGCATTGGGAGGGGTTTCAGAGACTCAACTGCTGACCTTGCACTCTGGAGGCGGAGTTTCTCCCTCAGGCCTTTCCTCGCATCCAATTCGTCAATGCCACCTGGAAACAGCAACTGAGGGAAAAGTGGTAGGTCCTTCCTGGGTAACCCATGTCGAGGGTAGAATGCCATGCCATCTGGGTTTGCTATAAGTCCATGATCCCCCACCACAGAACCATCAGGCGGTCCGTCATACCAGTGGCTGGTGGATGTATAGTGTAAAATATACTCACTGTCTACGCTCCTGTAGGGGGCAGCACTGAATGCACACAGGCCAGAATCTGCCACAGTGTTCCAATTCAGGTTCTCCATACTCCTGTAAGGTCTGCTGCCATTGCTTCCTGTGTGAATGCAGGAGCTCGGGGTCATCCCCTGACCCAACCCAAACCCTAAAGGGCCCTGTCGGCTGGAGCAGTACCTCAACCCCAGGTTAGTGAGCAGGGTGCTACTGTTACACCTGGACATGAGCGGGAAGGGAGTTCCTTGGATGCCCGGGTAGTGAGGCACGTTTGGTCTGTAGCGGGGATATGAGGACAGGGGGTCCGGGGACAGGGGGAGGTTGGCAATACAAGGCTCCATGGCTGCAGCAGAGGACGAGGAGGCGTAGTCACATAGTGGAGGAGGTTTTACGTCTGGTGTGACTGTGGGCTGAGTGAGCGGCACTCAGACACACAGTCGGCAGGTTTGAAGATCTTCAGCCTGCAGGGACAAACACACAAATGTATGAAGATGAAACGAGACAGGAGCCTGTAAACACCCTTTTAATAATGTGATTGTGGCCCTGGATGGTCCATAAAGCTCAGATCAATTTACATTTTCCTAGTGAGCCAATGTTTAACGTATTGTATTTCTACAGTACAGTATGTTGAACCATAAACTCCATAATCTACAAATAGCTGACTGAATGTCCTACAATGTAATTTCAGATGATTTGATGTTAACCTCTTTGGATTACACAACTCAAAAAACTATATTTACGATGATATACATTAGTGGCTGTATCGTTTCATAAAACAGACATGGATTTGTGCATCGTTTTATGCACGGAATTCAAATACAGATTCTGAAGAAAGATATGTGACATCTTCCAGCTAAACTATATATAAGATGATGTTTGTCAAAATACAGTTTGAACAACATTAATGAATTTATGCAAATTAACAGTCAAAACTAACAAGAAGTCTTGATTTTGTTGTAACGATTCTGCCTGTGTGAGAAGAAACTATGTAATACCAACCACAACTATCAGACCTGACAAGAAACATTTATCAAATTGCCGCTATACAGTGAAACACAAAAAGTGTTGCGTGGAGCTGTCGAATATTGATTTGACAATGGTTTGTTGTAATATTTAAGTTATGCACTACAGCTTTAATGCATGTCATTTTGTGTGTAGATTAGCCTTATCAGCATACAGATTAAAATTTAACAAAGAGTTTGGTCATAAAACCTTTTCCTTGTCCATTTTTACCTTTTTAATGGTCTTTGTTAAAAGTATTTCATTTAAAGGGACAGTTCAGACATGAACTTCCTAATATAATTGTTCGGTACCAGATTGTAGCTTCAAAATTCAACTTGCAAACAGCCAAGGTCTTACAGGATATCTCCAAATCCACAACTGATACTTAACACAGTGTGTTTTGTCAGCACAGACCACACACACATACTATGGAATATTGGATACAGCGTCTCTTTCACGAGAATAATCACATTCAGTCTTATATAAATGACTCTCTGTCTACCCCCTCTGGCTTTTGCTTCTTTTCTTTCTCTGCAGCAAGAATAATAATCAAGGGATTATTGCCCTGCTTGTCTGGCTATTAAAACATGAGATTGAGAGACAGATATAGAGACAGACGAGGTAGAAATGAGGGAGGGCTGGTAACAGAGAGGACGATGAGAGAGAAGGAGGAAATGAATGTGAATCTAAGAAAAAGCAGTACATTTGGGGTAAAGTAATGAAGATAACGGCTCGACTGTCTGCTGGCAAAGCAACTCTGTGCTTCCCCTCCGATTAATCACACAGTTGCAAATTAGCAAGAAGCCTAAAGAGAGCAAGACAGTAGTAGGTGTAGTACATCTCTCTCCCCCTCTCACAGTAATGAGTACAAATAACATGTAGGCTTTCCAACACTGACACCAATCAACTATATCTTATCTTATGTCCGTGTCGCACTCAGTATTACAGGGTTCCAGCAGTGATTATGAAACGCAGGGACTCAGAGGGCTCATCCCTGATGCATTAGGTGAATAATAAAACCCAAATTATCTTTAATGCTCCCCGATGCAAAAGCACGAACAGGCCGAGGCACTTTTCCGCAGCTTCGCAGTGTAATGGATAAATCTTCATTCTGCTCATGCTAAAGGTGAGCGAGGATGTGATCGCAGTTAATCAGTAACCACCATCAACAAGCACAGGTGGTTTCCCTCAAATCTCATTTATTGGCTGCTTATTAATTAATGGAGAGGGCTCCAAAACAAACACACACACAAAACCCAAGGACATTAATCTGTCACTTTAAGAGGAATCTAAACCATTATGTATTATGTAGTAGTAGCATGAGTATGACTTGATATGAAGTCACACTGATGTAAACAGTACAGACTAAAGGCCTGTACATAAGAAGAGAGAAATGTGTATGTTGATTGTTCACACATCATCTGTGCAGACCTTATTTCTAGTGTGGTGACCGACAACTATAGTTTGATTGGTCAGACATTTGTAGTCAATCCACTGGCGTGGACGGCTGTACAATAATGGATAGTTTTGAGGATCAGCTGGCCGAGGCAGTAAGGAAGGAAGTACAAAAATCTATACAGCACATCATGTAAGGCATATAAAGACACGCAAATGGCTAAAGATCCGTGGAAAGAGGAAGCCAGAACATTGTGCACAGATGGTGAAACCTTCACGACGGCGTGTGCAGAAGTGGTACTAAGTGCACCTGCGTTTCTCATGAAGTTCTTGCCACCTTGCAAAAAAGAACACATTTCTCAGTATGTGTATATGTACAGGCCTAAAGTCAAATAGAAAGACACAGCACTAACTGGAAAAACAACCCTCCATATATGTAAGTACATATATTATCATACTTATACACACATACATATAAACACATACTTATAACACTCAGAAATTGCACCAATAATCAAAAGCAAGGCACACATTCTTAAATTCACTGCCTATTCAATAATGAAAATCCAGTACCTTGGTTTCACGGCCCCTTTTGCCTGTCTGTACTATACATATTTTAAAAAACGATTCTATTTTCTCTGCAGTCTCGAGAACAACCTTTGTGTGGAAGTGATGTCTTGCTGGCTTTAAACCTAATTTGCACGATTGTGTTGAAAACCAAATCATCAGTGATGATTAAATCATAAATCCAAGTATCTCAAAGCTGAATGTAACTGGGGGGTTTTCACTGTCAACAAAAAGTCAAAGGTATTGTCGGTGTAATCAAAGATTGATTACTTAGAATTCAGCAATGTCAAGAAATCCAAATATGATTTCATAACCAAGTATCACTGAGCGACAGCACTGAGCGACAGGATGACTGCTCCTTCATTTCCACCGACACACACACACGTTGTTGTTTACTTTGACTCGGTCCCAAACACACAAACACACAGTCGTCGTGCCAGGTCACTGAAACACCAACTGTGTAATTACCCTGAACCATGATAATAGTTCAGGAACTGCACATTCTCCCTCTGTTTAAAGAAGATATACTATAAAGCCAAGCTGTTTTAGGAAATGGCAGAGTTTTTCCTTTTTTTCCAAGATGTTTGTATTTGACAGGAACAAATGAGTTTCAGGGATAAAGAGGACAGGGAGACCTAATGCTTTTTAAGCCTTATCATTATCTTTATATTTATTGGGGCGTGTGGTCATAATAAAGAACACAAATGTGAATGTCATTCCAGTATAGGAGGGATAGCCATGGGATCACCAAGGTCAGTAGTTTTCATCCTCTGTGAATAAGCATCTGCACAAAACAAGTGTCATGGTCATCCAGATAGCGGTGTCGCAAGCGCGGCTACAAACTCGATATTGCAACGGCGCCACAAACGCCTCATGTGAGATATGAAAGCGATAACTACCCTGTTAGAAACAGTGAAAACACATGATGGTCGACAGTTTTATATCATCTCATGGTACACATAATCTTATCTTTCTTTTATCGCCATGCCGATGAGGCCAGTGTCTAACCTTGTTATGCTGATCTTATGAAAACGTGTAAACGTGAGAACATCTTCGTTTCTTTTGATTTCTCTAACAGCAGTTCATTTTAAACTCATCGACCGAGGCACCTGGTGTGGTTTTCTCAAGTGTACCTTGGTGTTAACGAGTGGCTATTTGAATTCCTGTTTCCTTCCTGTCATTTAAACCAGTTGTCCTGTGAGCATCAGGAGAACTGCAGCTCACTGGATATTTTATCTTTTTTTAGTAAACTCTAGAGTTGGTTGTGCAAGAATAAATCCCAGCAGCTCAGCAGTTTCTGAAATACTCTGGGACAAACTACAGTGCCCTATACAAAGTCACTTAAGTCAGATTTATTTCCAATTCTGATGCTTTACTTGAATTTCAGTCGGCTGCCAGGGTGATGTTGTTGTCTCCCTGCCTTAATGCATTAAGTTAATATTTGCCTTGAAGTAGTTGACGCAAGCAGGTGTAATGTAATAAAGAGACTGGTGAGTGCGTGTGTACATTGTTAATAGAGAAGAAATAGCCGATATGTGGTGTTTGGGTTTAATAGTCATGAGCGTGTGCCCAGCAGCGTGCCTGTGCCTCCATCTCTCTCTCTCTCTCTCTCTGTGCTTTTCCCTGGCTGAATTATTAACTGTTTAAACGCTCGCTGGAGGTCTGCACTCACTCTGCTCTCTCTGTCATTGGAGTTGACTGAGGAATAACTCATTCCTACGAGCGGGGCAGTAAATCAGCCTTCCGTTTCCCAGCATGCACAGAAGCTGGTTTCTCTAAATATAATGGCTGTGTGAGTGAGTGTGTGAAGAGGGCAGCATCAAATTGAAGGAAATACATTTTTTATGTGACAGGATTCACTTTCCGACCGTCTGCATTATTAAACGTCCAGGAAGAAAATCTTTAGCTAACAAGTCATTGTTGTGTGGACACCTCTGTTTGCTAGACTTTTGATCTGGGTTTGACCTAAAACCTGTATTTCTGGTGACATTAAATCTTTGTTTTAACTATCTTGATATAGAAGAGCCTGACTTCAGCCCCATTCAACCCTAGGTGATTCAGGTGAACTGGATCACTGACTAGGAGCCAGGTCTATTCAGCTGACATCAGAGCTGGATGTCACTCATTCTCTTGACTGAATAGGAATAAATCAACTGCAACCAGGCAGCAAAATCAGTTTGAAAGCCTAAAAAGAAACTGATTGGAGGCCGTTACAACAGCAGATTAACACACAAACATTTTTTTTAAGCAGGTAAAAAGGAGACAGTGGTGTATGAGTCATATATTCTGAGTCCATCTATCCATTTTCTACCGCTTTATCCTCCACAGGAGGGTCGCGGGGGGTGCGGTGCCAATCACCTTGGACAGGTCGCCAGACCATCACAGGGCCATTCATTCATACACTCACAGCTATGGGCAATTTAGAGTGTCTAATTGACCTCTGCATGTTTTTTGACATGTGGGAGGAACCCGAAGAAAACCCACGCATGCACACGCAGGAAGGACAAAAGGTCTGAACCAGCAACCTTCTTGCTGTGAGGCAACAGTGCTAGCCACGTGCTCCACTGTGTGACCCCAATCGTATTCAGTGATCAGAACACTCTCATTTTACCCTGGTCCCATTCAACAGCACTCATCAAACTAGAAATGATTTCAATTTTATTTTTCTTATGCAAGAAATTCAAGTGTACTTCACAAAAATAATGAAATCTTGATTTGGACCAACATTTCGTGTCTGGCAATCATCAGATAAGACTGCCGAAGCTTATACAGTACGTGGGCTGGGATTATCATTGGTGTCTCGAAACGCTTGCCTGAATGTTGTATATTGTCTTGAGATGAAGTCTCACAATTCAATAATGGCACTAGCTAGTTTTCAATCAGGGCTGAATAGTTCGATGGTATCAATTATTGATCATATACTAATGTTAAGACCCCAGGATCAGTCACAGATGACTACACCTCGTCAGTGCTTAAAGTTGCCTCGAGCTCAACAAGCCAGTGAAGGCTAGCAAGGCTGAGCTTCATCTTGATCGACTGGCCATTTCTTTTCGTTTTTAAAATCATTTTGGTGTTTGTGTGAGATGCTGTTCACTTTGTGCAGCTGTGACAAATAACTACAAACTGCAATATTTTGCACTCCATGTTTGTTTGTTTGTTTGTTGGGTCACTTTTCCGTTGCACCACAGGTGTAAACGGGCAACATTAGTGTGTGCTAATGTTTGTGCTATGGTTGATGCAAGTCCACTCTGCTGTGACCTGTGTGGGATCAAGTCACTCCACAGATCTTAACGTGCTGACCTTTCAGTTAATCAGTCTGTTTTTTTTGCAATTCAATCATTTTGATTTGTGGTAAATGCCAGTTGACTTGTGTTGGTTTTTGCATGTTGCTATGGCAGCAACTTTGGAGATGGACTCCGAGTTTGACCCTTTTAGTTTTTGGCCGTTGCAGCCCACTTATGTTACTGTTGTTAACGTTTATATTTGTGATGTTGTTGTGGGAGCAGCAACCACTGATTTGGCTACGGCGAAGATTCAGTTAAACCCAGTTCAGATCTTAGATATCCTGTAACCAAGGGCTATTCAATTACCAACTCAGTTGGGACGCATTTTCCACAGCCCATGAGAAGGTGATAAAAAACTTTAAACCACCACAAATATATGTAACAAAATTGATCAAAAAGTTAAATAAAAGTACACAGCATTAGCTGTGTTTTAAATTAAAAAAGAAATGTTTATCATATTTGACTCAGGTTTAACTCAAAGTGCGTAAAATCAAAAGGTTGCACAATATTAGCAACAGCTTTTGTTTCTCTTTGAAATAAGATAATTATGTCACATAGTCATGATCATAGTCATCTCAAAGTGTATTTAACAGAATGCAAAATAAATATCAACGCTATCAAAACTATCACAGACCACACAGATTGCTTTGTGATCAGTGCTGCTGTATGAATCGGGACCACAGGCTGAGCCACTAACAGGTTGCTTTTACCTGTTTAGATGTAGAACATGAGAGCATGTGTAACTTTAGCATTCCCGTTGTATCAAACATATCTTATTTATATTATAGCGTTCTCTTTTAAAATGGGTCATGCATGGTCTTGCTGTCCCTTTCCTTGTGTGGTTCTCTCTCTCTCTCTCTCTCTCTGCATGTGTATGTGTGATGGGTTGCAGGTGTGCATGCTTGATTGAATAACCTGTGTGTGTGAGTGAGACGGTGGATCCTGGTGGCTCATTGGTCCTTGCACAGGAGGTTCCAGCGTCCCAGCAGCAGCAGCAGTGGACCACTTATAACCATATTCCCATCAGGCTTCTCATGTTTGCTTTACTAATGATTTGTTGTCTCCTCATTCATGTCGCGATCAGGTTTCCCCCTAGGGCCTGGTTGCAGAAAGCGTTTTATTCCTATTTCCCATCTATTATTGTAGAAATCTTTGCTTCTTCCATTAAGTCAAGGAATGTTGAGGGTTCCTCGTCAGTCCACACATCCGTCGCCTCGTCAGTGTTTCAGTACATGTTCTGTTTCCAGTGCAGAGCGATGTGGAAGCTGTAGGAACGTTTAGCTGAATCTGTGTCCACTGCAGTCACTTTATATTGTATATTGTTACACCAACCTTTCCACCTCCCTCAAGTGTAAAATCTATATATTTATATACATAGTTTACACTTGTGAATAAATTCTGTTTGCATTCAGGTTTTTTTATGCACAACAATGCACAAGCTGATGGAAACCCATCTATTGTAGAATAAAAAGATTTCAGAAAACTGGCTCTGTTTTCTCTGAAAGATGACAGTGTGTGAGTGTTTTTGTGTCTGTGTGTGTGCATGTGAGTCAGAATCTGTATTTTGCCATGGGCACAGCTTTCGTTTCTTTTGGATGTGCAGACTTTATCTAAAAGAGCATCGCGTTGCAGGGATCAAGTTTTGAAATGAGTGATCCTGTTGCACACAGCAGTTCCTGCAGCTGCTGGCAGTGCACTGACTGATCTTCTAAACTTACCCCATTTTAATCAAGCCTTTACTCTGCCTCTCTCCTCCCACCGGTCATTGGCTTCCACTTCTCAGTCTCCCGGCGAGCTTCCACCGAGCCAGACAGACGTGGCCTGCAGCTACAGGTACAGAGAGAGAACGAGAAGAAAAAACTTCGATCAATAAGGTGCATTTTCTGAACATAAAAACAAACAACAGCGATGGAGAACACTCCTCTGACGAGTGCTGCTGCTTTTGACTCGAGCAACAGAGACCCAAGGCTTGAATAGCAGTGTATTCTGATACTGTTAAACAAACTGTGTCCTCCTTTCACAGATTGAATTTGCTGCTGAGTCAATTACATAATTAGTGTTTCCCTGTCAGGAGAGAGTAGCAGATTACACGCAACGAGCCAAGGGTTTGTATACAGTTTATGTTTGTGTCGAATCAGTCAAGGGTTTCGTCAGTTCCTGGAAAACTGCCTTCAGATAATTATTGAACGTTGTATTTCCAAGCAAATTAACAACCCAATCACTACCAGAGAGTCCCAATAGAAGAACAGTGGAGTATGAATTATTTAAATTCTTGTCAAATAAGCATTAAAATTACAAGATTTAAAAAAATAAAACTAGTATTAAAAGTACAAATGTAAATAATACAAAATACAGTATTAATTAACACAACAACAACATTCAGTCACTATATGTACAGTTGAAGTTAAACTCAAGCATTTCAAAACATTGACAAAACTGGTCAAATGCGGTCGAATTAAACAAACACATTACACATTGTAATGATTTTAAGTTTATTCTTCATTTGACCAAGTGGGAAAAAATGGGTGAAACTGCCCTTTAAATCTTTCCAGGATATGAAGCAGGGAATAAATGGCACACATTCCACACATAACTACACAGAGCACACATGAATATATGTAGGCCAGTAGGGCAAAACCAAAACACACTCAACTCAGCGACAGCTCAGGTCAAACACTCCGAAACATCATCACCATCATCATCATCACAGCTCGTCCGCACCCACATCTTCAGCCACACGAGGAGAAGCACATGACCTTTGATGTCAACACAATCTCCCCTCCACCTCATGGGATGTTGGGAATGGATATTGCTGTGGCTGCATTTTCCAAAGCTTTGACAAGTGGCTGTCACTGTGAAATGAAGCCCTTCACCATCCCCATCTTTCTCCCACTAGGACTGCACCAGTGACAAAAATGGAGGATCCTCCCTTAATGCTCTCAGCCTCCTGCACCTTCTCTGCAAAAGTGATCCAACTCATTTTTATTCACGTTTGTTTGTCCACAGCTCAGTGTTTGAGCTCAGCTCTGTGTTTCAGGCTTGACGGAGCAGACTCTTGCTCTCACAGGCTCCTGTGCCCGCTCAGTCACCTCACAGACAATCCCACTGAAACGGATGGCTTTTCAGGGAGGGATTGAGAAATTGGCTTTCGGCACTGAGTGAAGTGAACCATTTATTCTATTTTATTTTATTCCCTTTTATCCAGTGAGCATTTAAATCACTGAGCCAACTCCCTGCCGTTCTGTTTCATTTCATCCATCGTCTCCTCTTGGGCGCTTTTGGAAGTTGAAGTGATTCTGTGTGTGTCTATTAGACCTTTTACAGAGGAAAAAGAGGAGAGTATAATGTGTTCCGTGGAACCTACAGTGGCGCTTACAGGCACTAAGTCTCATGCCTCCATCTGGTCTAGCTGTGGACCTAAAAATGGAACATCCACCCTCTGTGTTTGGGAGGTCCCAACTCTCCTCCTGTGGGCAGGAGAGCACTAAAGGGCATGTGGCCCAGGAGGGGGAGGCAACACCTTCCATCTCCTCACTGGAGGGATGTGGATAAGATCACTGAGGCTCTATTGCACCTGCCAACCATTGGGGTACAGCTCTGGTACCTCCCGCACATCATCACCAGAAGATGATATTACCCAAAGGTGTTTTTGTGCACATCAATTACAGTGCCTTTAAGATTTACCGTTGAGATCCTTTACCCTAACCTTAACCATCACAACTAAATGTCTAACCCAAACCCTTACCTAAACCAAATTCTAACCCTAACCCTAAAACCAACTCTTAACCCTCGAAAAGCCTTTTCAAGGGACATACTCACAGTGTCAACATGCCAAGTCAAATAAATCAAATGAAAATAAGTTTCTGTTTCCATATGTTTCAAAAAGTTAACTTGTACTAACAATTTGATCTGTATTATTTTCGTTTTTATTTGTCTCTGTTTGCCACTTAACGTGTGGCAGAAAACGACAAGACTGCTTTGCACACACTGTGTGCTGACATGTGTGACACTGAGATATTTCACTTTGCACAGCAGTGACTCTGAAGTCTCTGGTCGCCAGTGAACATTAAATGACAGCCGACTGCTTTTTCTTTTATGAGCTTCTCAAACCACTGCAACAGCCTGCAACAACAGGGACTTATACTGTGGCCAAGAGAGCAGAGCCAGAGCGTGTTACTGTGAGAGATCAGAAGTGCTCCAAGCTTTATATTAGTCTCTCTCTCTCTCTTTCTCTTAGGCCATCAGGCGGAAAGGAGGCCATGTAATTTCAGACTTCTCCCATCTTACACCCAGAGGACCCTCCCACCTGTGATTGACTATTGCAATTATTTAATATTGTGCCGTCTTCTGAAGTCTATTGGATTCATTTTCTTTGTGGTCTGTCCTCTTCCAGACCTCCACAGTGGTCAGTGGTTTCTTTCTGTTTGGCAGAGTCTTGTGCTGCTAAATTCTGGCAAAACCTGCGCCATCGTGTTTCCATTTCCCTATGATGGACCTGTAACTGTGAACCACGTCATTTTGACCGCTTGCCTCTCTACTATTAGCTTCTGTTACAATATCCACTATTTTCTACATTTTACATTCCTGTGATTTTCCACTGAATTTGATGTTTTGCTTGTAATCTTCTGAACTTGTTTCTGTACATGTGACACCAACTACACATCTCTCCTGAAGTATTTTTGCAAGGGTTTTTTTCTCATTCTATGTCAGAGTCTAAGGATAGAGGGTGTCACCTGCTGTACAGACTGTAAAGCTCTTTGAGGTGAACTGTGTTTGTAAATAAATAAAATAGAATTGACTTTCAAAATGTAAAGTGCGGCCTTCCCCATCACTGCCTGTGTTGAAATATCACATGATTGAGTTTGCATAACATTTTGCTACAGTAATACCATAACAAATGTCTCTTTACTTCTCACTGGTTTAACAGACAAATATGTAATAAACATATGAACCAGCTGGACTGGTGGAATAGTTATGTTGCTCCTGCAGAGTCTATCAGCAGTGATGGGAATACAACAGCATTATTTCTACTTTCCAGTAACGGGGTAATCTAACGTCTTACTAAGAGACACATGCAGCGATGGTGAGCCCAGTGAATTATAAGGTAGAGTTTTCAAAGTGGAAGCACAGACATTACTTTTCTCTTATTGTGATAAAAATAAACAAATGTATATATGTATATCAAAAGTTCTAAAACATCCGTTGTGCTTCATTGTTCGACTATTTTAACAATAGGAATGATAATATCAACAATATTTGATAGGTGTCCCACAGCAACATTAAAATAGTGCAGATTAGTGTACAATGATTCCTATTAATAATTTATCATATTAAGTGTCCATTTTAATCATTAAATATATTTAATAATCCGTTTTAATATAAATAATTGAACATACAGTTGAATTTAAAATTCATTGACATATTTGAACATAAAAACACACACAATAGTTACTTTCCCTGGTAACTACTTATTTTACAATGCAGTAACTCAGTTACTAACTAAAGGGTAAAACAAATTACCCTTTTAAAGTAACATGCATTAAATATAGTACTATATATATATAGTACTAATGTGACGTAACACTATAATTAAGTGAACATTAACATTTCACCAAACATAATGATGATGGCTTCCGTTCATTTTACGTGCACACTAACATTTGCAATTTATGTGGAACTGGGGGACACACATTTGTACAAATGGTGGTAAAATAAAATAACAAAGCTTCCAGATTCAGCAGATGGTTACCACATTTTTTTTTCCTTCAATGTTTTTCCCAACGCATTACCATATCCATGCACACAAACACACACAAACCCTCCTGTACTCTTCACAACATTTCCCAACAGCCCCTGAAATATGGGTTAATGAGGCCCCACCCGGGGGGGCGACTATCAACAACACCTTCTACCAGTCTCATCAGAGGGAGGGCAGACGAGAGAGTGGGTATGTGTGGGCCTGCGAGACACGGAGCAGGGGCAACATCAAAGGTGCGAGTGCACTTCATTAGTTGGAATGGCTGTGGTTTGTGTATGAATTACAAGTCTGCAGGGAGATTAATGGAGTTGTACAGTAGACACGGCTTCCGACGGCAGCTGAGAGCTCCACTCTGCAGGGATCTGAAACTGAGTTAAAAATAAATCTGACTTTTTGTTGAAGCTGTCATTCAAAAAAAAAAAAGATCTTGCTGGATCATAATTAAGTTTCAGAACGTTAGCTTTCATTTATTTATTACGCAGAGAGATGGCCCGTCTGAACTATTCAAATAGGAATCTCTTGCACTGGTATTAAAATTTTAAAATTGATCTCGTCATCTGGTCAAAACTCAGCTAGCACGGTGGTGCAGTGGTTAGCAGTGCCCCCTCACATTAACATGGTTTGATTTTATTGGAATTCTGCATTGATGGATCAGTCATTCCTAGAGACTAACCACTACACCAACCATGTGCCCTATTGCCAAGAGCATAACACAGTAATATGGTAACACACTGCACACATGCATGTCAGAAGCACTGGGTGACCAAGTGTCTTGGTCAAGGACACATCAGCATCTAGACTAGCAGAGCCGGGAATCGAAACCCACAACCTTCCACTTGAAAGACGACTCGACTGCTGTTGCCCTGTAAGAAGGCTTACACGTGACTAATATATAAGTGCAGTTGTTTTTCTGCGCAATCAGTCAGTACATTTATGTGACACTAGAAAAAAATTAATTATTTTCCCCATATTTAGTCCAACTAAAATTGCACTTCTAAAATACACGTTAACATGTAACACAGAAATTCTACTAAATGGAATTCATACTAATACACTAAGATAACGCGGCTGGGAGTCAAATTACCATTGCATCTACATTCAGTCAAACTCAAACTGGCCTCACCAGTTCCTGCCCTGGACTTTGATCCTGAAATACAGTTCTATTCTATCTAAGCATCTATTGTACAGCTAGTGTACAACAAAATTCAGGGAGCTTCCCCAGAGCAGTGCATTGCAAAAGGTGGTGGATGTCAGCACAGTGGACAGTAATAGTCCAATTACACAACATAGACTTAATAGTGCATAGATATGTTCTGTGTTTTAACACCATAAATTCAAGCCAATAGTCTACTACAGCTTAAATCTTTATGGTAAACTCAAAGACTAGTGACTGGTAACTGTGTCAAGGCTCCATTATCAAGTTGTAAGCTTCATAAAAGGTCAACAGTCACCTTAGTATGTGGCAATAAAGACCACCTACAACTCAGCCTGCTCTGTTCTGTCCTCATCTGGTTCCAGGTCATTTCAATCTCATTCATATTTCGTGTGCTGGGAGGGAGAAATGTTGCATATGAATAATACAGGCAGCAGCTGACCTGGGAGCAAACACCTTTCTTCTTTTGCATGAGGTTCTCCATGAACAGATCTGCACATATTCACAGGAGGACAAAAGAGAGACTCGTCCCCTGCTCAGTTGAAAAGAGCCAGTTCATGCAAATGATGACCGCAGCCTCATATCATGTGATATGAGGCCTTGTTATAAAGATGAAGTGCTCTGGAAAGACTGACACTTTGAAACGACACAAAGAGGGTCTGATTCTCCTCTGAGAGTTATCGTGTTTGTGCTTATATTATTGCAGTGCAATGCAAAGAGCCTGTGTCCATCACCACCTCCAAAAGCCTATTATTTATTCTTTGATCACATGTGTCGTGTTTCTTTTTGACAACCACACAAACAAATGTAGAGGCAGAGTGAATTATGTGCAATAATTGATTGTTGTCTGACAGAAGGTGAGCAACTCATTTATTTAATCATTTCTGTTAGACAAAAATACTCGGCTCCCATTGTTGCTTTACAACAAGAAGGTCACCGGTTCAGATCCTGTTTGGACCCCCCTGTGTGGGTTCTCTCCAGGAATTCTGGCCTCCTACCACAGTCCAGAAACATACAGATTGGGGATTAGGTTGTGGGTGTGAGAGTGAATGGTTGTTTGTCTCTGTATGTTGGATCGATGGACTGGCGACCTGTCCAGTGTGTAACCTGCCTTGCACCCTATGTCAGCTGGGATTGGCTCCAGCCCACCACAACCCTCATGTGGAGGATAATGCAGTAGAACATGGATGGACCACCAGACACCTCTTTGTGAGAATTTGCCTCCAACAAAATAAAGTAAACTGGAAATCTTCTGTTTTTGTTTTCTTGCTGCCATTCAAACAAAACATGCAACACCAGCATATGGGTACTTATCTTACACACATTACATGATTTGTTGATTTTTGACTCAACTAATTTCCGAGGAAACATCATTGATCTGTTTTAATGAAAATGTTCATTAGTGGCATACTTTTGGAAACAAAAGCCCTCGTCAATATTAGATGAAACTGACGTCTGCATACCAGTGGCTTATATTTATTTGATGAAGCAACAAGGCGTGTAATTACCTAGTGATCACAAAGGAAAACAGGCCTTGATATAAATAGAAATCATGTTAATAAATGTGTGTGTATTTGTTACCTTGTTAGGACCCTTTCTGGCATAGCAACTGACCTGTCAGCACCAAAACCTGGTCCTAAAGTTTATGGCAAATATTTGAATAGTGATTAGGTTGAGGGTAGAGATAGGCATTATCTGGTTGTGATTAAGGTTAGGGACAGAGCATTGTTTAGGCTGTCCAAATGAATGTAATTCAATGCAGTGTCCTAAGACAAATAGCCACACAAACCTGTGTGTGTGAGTGAGTGAGTGAGTGAGTGTGTGTATGTTTTTTTCATCCAATCAGCAGAAGGACTTTCTGTCACACCACAGCCAGCCTTTCCCATCGACTGATGGAAGGTTATGGATCTCTCTCAGCCTGGTGGCAGCCTCTATAACAAGCTGCTACAACAGAGCGAGTTTTCAGAGCAATACATAAAGGTTACACAGACACAGAAGACGATTTGAATTGCAGCAAATCCCTTGAGACAGTTTAAAGCTCTGATCTTCACACAAGGTGTTTGATGAAGTGAACAAGTTGACAAAGCTCTTTCAGGCATCTTTCCCTCCAAGGATTAGCGATGAAGCGCTCCCATCATCACTGTTAATCTGGGACCGGAGATGAACGACCGAATGATATAGTCTCATTCCACAAAACAGAGAGAGACGAGAGAAATACAAATACAGACAGACTGAATGTCTGAATGAGTGACATAATGAGAAATCAATACTGTACATGTAGCTTTGCTCAATGCTCAGAAGAAAGCACAGCTGGAAAGAACGCATCAGGGACACTGACTTTGAAATGACTCTCACAGTGGGTTACATTGAAAGAGACAAACTAAAAATTGTGTCACTGTTATTAAATCTTTCCACTTTTACATACATTTCAGCATTTTGCTTAATTTTGGTGATTTTTATTCATGCCGCTTGATGTTTAAGTCTTAAGTCATGATTAGTTGGAAAGATGTTCGTCCTCAAAAACACATTCAACAGTAGGTTGATAGTACGTCATAAATCTTAATGGCTGCAGTCAACTTGCAGCCATTAGTGCAGAGCTTGGTCGTCGCAGCTGACGTAGATTTCCTCTTTTTATTTACACGCGCTCACGTATTATTTTGTACTGACAGTTGTATGTCCATCCAGGCCATTGAAGTGCTCCAGCTATAACAACCATTATCTGTGTTAACTGAAAGAAGCTTTTGCTCTGAATGTATTCATATCTAAACAATTCATACTCTACAAGTCCATTTTAGTGTCTTTTTAATGCTTATTTGTTGAAATCAATACAAGAAACTGCCAGGGGGATAACAGAATTTGTCATCAAACCCAATTCATGTACAGTAGGGTGAAAATGCTCTGTAATTATACTGCACAGTAACAGTATTGTGATGTGATGATGTGGCAGCGATGTTTTCTTTTGGCTTTGTGTATAAAGCCGGTGACACTTCCTGCCCTTCTGTTTCCTATGAATACAGTACAAAGCAGGAAAACACATCAGCCACAGCAGACCAAACAGTTGAGCCTTTTTTCGGTCTGTTTTGGCTGCCGGTTTTCAACTCTAATGACTTCCCAAGGTCACAAAGCGCAGTGTTCATGTGGAAGCCACAGTGTAAAAATCCATGAAGACCAACAACAACTGGGCAAATCATAAAGATGTAATATGACACTAGTTAGGTTCAGCATGTCTGACACTAACACACATGCACACGCACACACACACTCCAGGTTATTTTCCTGTCTCTGTAGACAATTCCGCAGGGGATCATAATGACATCAGCAACACCTACATCAACAAAACATCAACAGTCTGCTAATATCCATACGCACACACACACACACACACACACACAGACACAAGTTTGCACAGGTTTTCTTCTTTTAAACAAAGCCAAAGCACTGCCCCTAACATTAACCACAAACCCTAACCACAATTAAAATTTTAGCCCTTAACTTAATCAGTTAGCTTAATCTCCTTAGCTTCTGCCTCATTAGGACCAGGTTTTGGTCTCCATGAGGACTACTGGTCCTAACAAGGTCAGTGTTTATGCCAGAAAAGGTCCTAAGAAGGCAACAAATCTAAGTACACACACAAACACGCACACACACACACACATACATACATGCCTGACCTCATTCCTACATTCTGTCTCCTGGGAGAAATAAGAAAAAAGGTGAAATGATGAAGGCGAGCAGCTCGTGCAGAGATGAATTGGGCCGAGCAATGGGAGAAAGGTAGTGCAAGAAGAAAAGAAGATAAAGGCCTGAAAGAGAAGAAGAGGAGAGTTTTTAGGGGACTGGAGGAGTTGGGGATACACAGAGAAAGAGATAGACAGGGTAGATAGACGTATCAGCGTCATCCCAGGAGTGGTGTTAATAAACAAAAGGAGGCTAATAAGGCAAGAGAGGATTCTGCCGGGCAGCAGATGGCTATGTGAGTCACTCTCATAACCAGGGATGAGGGGAGATAGGTAAGATAAGAGACGGTGAGGGTGGAGGGAGAAAGTAGAAATGGAGATTGATGATGGAGGCAGAGGGGAAGAGAAAGAGAAAAATAATGCATGTATGCAATCAAAGCACCACATCCTCTATTTAACCAGACCGCCACTAAAGAAATTAATAAACAGAGTCTGCTGTTTTGTAGAGCTGCTGGATCCTGGGCAGCTGCTGAGGATATAACCTCCCTGTCATTAATAAAAATGACAAGAAGATGATGTTTCAAAAGAGGCAGTCCTCACAACAACATGTGTAATAGTGGCTATTACAGTTGCTTTCTCCTGAAGGGAACGCTAACTTTTGTCATTTACCGTCGCTTTATGCAAGATGCATCATCTTATTCAGATTTAACAAGTTTAACAAGTTCCGATGTGCATATGTAAGCGACCTCTTAACAGATCAGGATACATTTTGTAAGATGGTGATAGTTATAAGTAGGTAAATGTCTATACAGGCCAGTGGCGATTGCTCTAACAAGGGAAGCTCAAAATGTTGTCAAAAAATGTACATCAAATACTTAGTTTGTTTTTTTTTTCTGGGAGAAAAAATGTTCACTATTAAGTTTATTTTTAAACTAATCGCTTTCAAATTCAGCTCATCTCCTTATCTGCTGGATCAGTGCTGGCCCTTGACCTTACTGAGTGTGTCAATGTTTTCCAAAAGATTTTCTCATCAGCTCATTGTCGGCTTTAACAAGGATGCACGAGAGATACATCATGAGCTGGTTATCGAGTGACTGGCTGCTGCCAACGACTCCAAGGATCTATATCTGCTGTAGGCATTCTGGATGTCATCGTATGACTCACTCTTACTTTGAAGAGAGCGGGAGACAAAAGAGGGGGGACTAAAAGAAAAGAGATGCCGGTTTTCTTTCTCCTCCAGTAGCCAAGGACGAGTTTGTAATTGGATTAAACTACATGGAGAAAGAGGAGGACTTTTCAGATGACAGCAAAGACAGAGACCCATCAAGGGAAAAGGGGGACAGGAGAGGAAAGGATGAGTGCTGAGGAGGGATATAGCTGTAAGGATGAGATGACTTTCAGCTCAGAGGATGACAGAGAGGAAGGAGAAAGGAGAGGGAAATGGTGGGAGATGGGATTGGCAATGAAGAGGCATGATGATTGACTGCAACTACAGTTTACAGGAAGTAGACTGAATAAACTGTGTATGTTTGTGTGTGAAAATGTAGTACACTGTGGTTTTTCAGTAGATCCAAAATCAAAGTACTTTTTGGGTACCAATACAGGATACAAATTACTGGTACTGAATCCAGTAAAATGTGAACAGTACCTAACCCTAGTGGAGGCTCAGTTACCATATACAAATATTGTAGCAGGAAAAATGAATTTTCTTTCAACATCTTTTTGTAACTGCATTCTTTCTTTCTCTTTTCATAATAACAGATTAATATTATTCATAATAATAAAAATCTAATAATAAAAATGTTATTTATGTAGTTGTCAAAGTGCTTTCACAGACAAGGTCAATGATGGACGAGAAACAAACAACAGTAACAGTAACAAGGTAAAAAACTGTCAAACATGAATTCATTAAAATAAATAAGTAAATCATGCCAATCTATAAAAGTGGATTTAAAAGCAGCTTTTGTGAACCTTATCTCCTAAGGCGGATTGTTCCAAAGTCCAGGGATGGATCCTCTGGATTTGAGCCTCAAATTTGGAACAACATTCTGGGCAACATTTCTGAAAAGCAAAACCAGGACTGGACAATTTTCTTTATTTGAGGGTCAAAGGTCAAATCTGTATCAGAGTATACACTGAGGTTTCAGGCTGAGGGTCTGACACAAACGGACAGAAAACCAAGTTTATTTATTATCATCAGTTTGGGGCATTAAACAAAATGAGGCCTGCAACTAACAAGTATTCTGTTGATTATTCTCTCAATCAAACGATTAATGGTCGATAAACTGTTGAAAAATGTTGATCAGTGTTTTTCAAACTGGGAAATGATTTGACTTTCTCCAGTATCTTGTTTTTAAACTAAACTGATTCAGTTTTAATGATTTCTTTGTTATATGGAGCAAAGAAACCAGAAAATATTCACATTTAAGACGTAGAAACCGATGATTTGTTATCAAAATAGTTAATCAATTAGTAATCTTCAATTGACTGCTAGTCAATCAATAATGAATTAATCAAATAATTGTAAAATGATTTCTGACGTGGAGTTGTTTAGTTTAGCAGGTAATATCACTGAGATATTCAGATACAGATACTCAGATGTCTTTGCCCACATGTGACATGACATTGTGTCGCATGATGATTTGGCCGAGAGGAAGCATATAAATAGAGAATAAAAGTGGGAGTAAAGTTAAATCGTCAACTGAAAACTGCTAAGGAACCAGAAGTAAGGAAAGATCAAATCCATCCGTAATGAACACAAAAGACTGAAGATAGAAGCTTTTACCTGTGACAACTTTACAACCACAAGTTGTTTCTTTTAAATTCTCCAAAATCAAACTGCCTCAGAGGAGGAAGGAGACGAAGACAGATGTGATGATGTGGAAGAAAACAAAGAAAAATGAAGGGAAGGATCTGCTCACAATGCTGAAGTGTCACACTGTCAAACACTCCAAGCTATGAAATTCCCACACTGGGTCCCACTTTATATTCTGCCCGACACAAAACAGACACTCAAACATCAGCTGACACTGTTTCGAGATTAAGGGGAAAAACTGCAATATTGCAATGCAAAAATTGACAGCCGCTTTAATTAAACTCATCGGGGAAGATCAACTGTATCTTTTTTTTTTATCATTGGCAGATGGAAATTACTAATTGCTATCCCCAGGAAGTCTTGTGGTCATCCTAACTGGTGGCTACAGAGATGATTAGCCTTGTGTGAACTTCCTAAGCCCCGAGTCCACACCAGCCTGCATCAATATCACTATGCAAACCTGCCTACGTCAACTCAATTTATTTTCCAATTTCCCGCAGGGCGTAAGAATGACTCTGACTTTCTCTTTTGCCTCTATCTGCCAGACATCTCTGTACATCTCTCTATTTTCTGTCCCTGTTTTACAGAGTTCCTTCCTCTCCCCTTTGATTTGTCCATTTTCCCCTGAGCTGAAATTCCAGCGCTAACACAATATTGTGTTGTCATGTCCTCCATCTCCTCCTCCTCCTCCTCCTCCATGTGCTGACATGTGTCCTCCATGTGTCGCAACAGGCAGACAGGAGCCATCCAATAATCATTTATGTTACTGTTGGATCAATTAGTGAAATTATCAAGAGGTGAAAATTACCAATTTAAATTGAAATGATTAAGAGTTCAAAGGTCCATCAATCAATATATTTAGATTAACAATTAATCAGGTGACTTAAGTGTAAAAGAGGTTTCTCCTAACGCCCACGCAGATAGAACAAACTTGCCAGTGTTTTTGTAGTATTATTTTTATTGTTATTATTAGACGGCTATTTGAAGCCAGAAGAGTAAATAAACATTGTTTACTTGCTGATCAACAGAGAGCTTTAACAGAAAACTGGTGTCAAACTAAATCACCTAACAACAGAATCAATTTTCAACCTGTGCTCCATGGGCCAGGAATTCAATTTTGGTGTGGCTAAATATAAATTTCAATCTATGATTTCAAGCAAATATTGATTAATAAATGAAGTATTGACAAAACAACAGCACAAATATCCCCATGTCAACCACATCATCCATCCCTGATTCTACCTCTAATTTACATACAAGACCACAGATCAGCCCACACCATTCATGCGCTCTGTGAACATAACACACACACAAGCTGCAGAGGAATAAACACAAATGTATCAGCCACAACAATTACTCTTGTGGGAGACACTTGTGTGTGTGTGTGCGAGACAGACAATGAGAGATAGAGAGTCTATTTGTGCCCCTGGACACACACTCGCACACATACAGAGACACGAGATCGTAGAGGGTCGGCTAAGCGTGAGGACGAGCTCCTCACATTCCCTCCACCTTCAGATCATGTAACATCGTCAGGAGTAAGAGAGAATGTAGACAAGGCTGGATCTTCCCTTTTCTTTTAACGGTGACTGATTATTGTTTGGTTCACAACTGTGGCTGAAGATAGTTTTCAAAGAGCAGGCTTTGAAACTCTTTATATGGTGAGCTGGGCAGACGGGAGGGGGCTGTAAAACTGAGCTGCAGTGTCAAAAGAGCATAAAAGAGCTATCTGTGTCCATGCAAAGCATCACATTACACCTGCTGTCATCCCACTGACTGTCCTTCACACAAGGCTACATGAATTATTGAGTCACCCTGCTTTGTCAACTACTACACCTCCAGTTGAGCGGAATAAATATTAAATCTGCTTTTGCCATTCATAAAATAAAACCCCATCTTTCTCAAGCTGGAACTGGGAGTCAAACCAGTATAACAACGGTGATGCTTTAAAACAGCATTATACAGAAGGGCGCACACGCCGTCCTGTCAGTCACAAAGCAGAGCACATGCTTGCTCTTCATCTCTATCTTTCACAAGCAACAACTGTATCCACACTGCAGTCCTTTCCATCAGAGAGGTGAAGCCACAGATGCCATAAACTCCCCAGCACTGGTAAATAAAAGGACAGGAAATTCAACATTTGCTGGTTTGTGTACTCACCTTTGTTGTGGACGAGTGTGTGTGTTTGTTGGTCAGTGGGTTATGAGCTCTGCAGCACAGCAGGCAGCCTCTCCTCTCCGTCTCGCTCCCACCGTGAGCTGGACTAGAGTGTGTGAGGGAGAGAGAGAGGGAGAGGGAGAGTGTGAGTGTGTGTGTGAGTGAGTGTGAGCCCTCTCACTGGCTATTGTTACATGGAAGGCAGCCAAACTGAGCATGCTCCAGCATGAACAGCCCTTGTGGTTGGCATGGAAACCGGGAAGCGGCTGTTATGTTTGAGCTGTGAGGTGCTTTCTGTTGTAGCCACACACACACACACAGCCAAGTGGAGGCAGGTGCTGTGTCATTTGGGGCAACCTATGGCCAAGAGGAAGGGAGTTGGGCATGTAACTGGAAGGTTGCTGGTTCAAAATCCAGGAAGGGCTGGGGAATCCCCGAGCAAGGCACACAATCCCGCAGATATGTGTTGCCCACTGCTCCTGCGCCTGGCTTGTGTGTGTGTTCATTACTAATGTGTAATAAAGGCGGGTTAAACGCAGAGGACAAATTTACTATCATTAACTGGTCTGTGCGGAATTTTTTTATCATCCGGGCCACGTTTGGAGAGCTGGTCAATCTTCGATTTTCACTTCATTCTCGTCAGAGAGAGTGACATGACAGCTGCACATTGGCCAAGGACCTGGATTAAAAACATGACTCCAGAGACTGAGTGTCCATGGATAACACTAAAGCCACCACAGTCCAGAGTTCAATGCGCACGCACACACACACATACCAAACTCCTGACTTTAAACCTGGAAAAACCCGAACAACTGGAGCGGTCCTGCCATAATCTCATTATGCATCATCTCTCCATAACAAAACCTGTCTCAGTGAAAGACATGTCCACAATATAACATATGATACCCCAATAAAATGACTTGAAATGATGTCTTATCTATAATGAAAGTTTGGATGTCTGAGTGAACAGTGAAAACAAATGTTCAAATACATTTTTGACTGAATGATTCAGTTTGATGTTGAGGAAAGTGGCAAGCATACAGTACAGATCAGGAAAAACTTCCTTGACAAGATATCGCAAGTTATCTTTTTCAAGAATTTCGGAGCTTTTGTTGCCACATCCACTGTAAACAGATGACAGGAAATGAAAGGCAGGAGTAACATGGTGCGGATATTTCAGAAAGGCATGTCCTGAAGACATCAGCTTTGGATCTACATGTGTGAATGAAGTCATATCTAGGCCGGGATAAGGGGAGACCACAGCTAGTTTCCTGTCTCCCAACACCATTTTGGTTTCTTTTAACTTCCATTCAGTCAGAGGATGGAGGCGGTTAACCCAAACAAAGTATTTAATTAAAGCCTAAATGATCGTTTCCTGTCCTAACCCAGTTGGTCTTGTTTCTAAACCTTAATCATTTTACTGTTTCTTTGAAAAAGGCATTTTTTGAAAAAAAAAAAAAAAAACTTTTCAAAACCATTCTATCATGAAATATTATAAATTATTACAAAATGACTGCTTTATATGCATTATTATATGCATTAAGGATATGCAGGCTTTTGACTGTGAAGGGCAGCACAATGCATCAAGACCAAATTAACATGATTGCTACCTATTATGAACCATGAAAATAGCTTCTCATACCACCAAAGTGATTTTAATGCAAATAAAATCCCATTTTCCTCTTTAATATGCACATTTATTACATAACACAATATTTAAACTCCAATATGATTATGTGCTGTATCATTTTAACAGACGACGGCATCAAACACCATTGTATTCCGTGGCTCACAAAATGAAGCTGTTTCGTAATCCACATGTGGGACATGTCTGTCTCCGGCTTTGGTGTGTTGTTGTATGTATTTGCCGTCGGCGCACCACATGAGAGACTCAAGGGACATCCCATAACCCCAACTTCCTGTGGCAATGCCAGTCATGGAAGGCGCCACGCAGGCTTTAGCCAGAAGTTCCATGGTGTGTGTTTGTGTGTATGAAACAGAGCTCGAACCAAGGGCTACAAATGTCTCGTTGCCAGAATTAGACATACAACATCTATAAACACCAATTTCTTCAAAGCTCATTATAGTCCAACTGTAGTGTTGACTAAAGCTGCACAACATAGCGAAAACGGATCATCATCGCATAATATTGTGCAAAGGTTTCCACCAGCTTTGTTGTTTTTATGTCTGTGTTCTGTGATCTTTGGCATTTTGTCTGGAATGATGTGACTAAAAGCTGGTCTTATATTTTAGAAGTATAACGCTAAAGCATGTCTTTCATAAACCTGGTGTGATAGACCTTTTTCCAAAGCAGATTGGAATTAAATACTACAACAACATTGTGTAAGTGTGAGTCTAGGTCATACTAAATATTTGTGTTGTTTTAATTGTTGTTCCAATAAAGTGAAATCATTATACTGTATGGTCATTATAGCATTGCTAAAAACAACAAATAAAATAATCGAGGTCTAAGACATTGGGTCGGTATTTTACATATCGCAAAGACTGCAATTCGTGCTTTTTTGTTTCATAATTAACTTTTAAATTGTTAGCATTTTCTGCCAATACGGCCATCTTCTATCACACTTTAGTTAAATCTGACCAGCATAGAATGGAAATGACTAGACAAGATTATTTTTATTCAAATTTTTTACTTATTTTCTGATTTTTATTCATTTACGCCATCAATCCAGGCAGTATGAGGTGTTAGAAATAATTGTATGAGGAGAACACTTCCTCTTTTTTTCTTTTTCTTCTCTCAATAAAACCATGTTCATCGAATAGAAATAATGCATCTCACTGTCTGGATCTATGTTAGCGGTCAACCAAAGGTGAAAGACACTATTGTATACTTAAGTATGAAGTTATTGTCATATTGTCATTGCAATCTCTAACAATGCTATCACATATTCTCCCAATACTGTGCTACACCAGTATTATTATATAGTAGTATAGCTTCTGACAGAAGAACGTCGCACATTGTTGAAACCATTAGCATCTGTCCGTGCGGCTTGCCCTGTAGGGGGTGCGTTCACTAAGCGCCCAGGATTCTGGATCACAAGACTTCTAGCCATCAACAGAAGTGTTTCTTCAATATCTAGCAGCTCCATCACAAAAAAATCAATATAGCAACCACAGGAGGGCATTAATTATTTCATCCATTCAAGAGGGAGGTGTAGGTTTGTGAGATTAATGCCAAACTGACCATGTTAGAAATCCACTTTCATTTCCAATGTGACCATTTGAATTTTACAGTGATTGCACGTGATGGCAACAGAACTGCAGGTGCTGCTCACATTCTAAAGAGGCAGGTGCTGTGTTTGCTGCAAGGAGCGAGGACAACATCAGAAAAAACACGGCAGACCCTTCGCATTAAAAATCCAATCACAGTATTTTGTGCAGTGAATCGTTGAACAGTTCTGCAAAACAGATAAATCATTTTGCAGGAGGAGGGACTCACACGTGTTTACATGAATGTGAGCAAGACAACTGAAAATGCTCAAATGTTTTTATTGTTTCCTGACACTGAATAGACCAAACCATTACTCCAATAATGTCTGTTATTATTAATTATTAGAATAATACAAATACAGTGGGGAGGTCAGCTTTGATTTTTCTTGTATGATTTTGTATCAATCTTGCATGACATTCGTGTTCATGATGATTAGATCTTGTATGATAACACTAACTGCAAAAATGCAATTTCCTAAACTAACTTTTTCATTCTGCTTTGGGTACGCAGAGTATCTTGAGCTTATTTGCTGAGGACAGCATTGTGAACATTAACCTAGTGCATAATGAAAACAAGCAGTTTTACATCCACATCCACCAAAGCCATCATCATCTTCTACTACTTTGTCCTCCGCATGAGGGTCACGGAGGGCGCAGGAGCTGACATAGGGCGAAAGGCCGGGTCCACTCTGGACAGTTGGCCAGTCCATCACAGTGTTACATAGAGACAAACAACCATTCACTCAATTTAGAGTGTCCAACTTGTCTAATCCATTTAAATCGGCATGTTTTTAGACTGTGGGAGGAAACTGGAGAGCCTGGGAGAAAACCCAAACACACACACGGGGAGAACATGCAACTCTATGCAGAAAAGCCCTAGTTCCGGCCGGGTCACGAATCCAGGTCTTCTTGCTGCAAAGGCAAGAGTCAACTGAGAGTCAATTGATCCCTTTTTTTAATGTCAGGGAAAATAACATGAATTAGTGGAGATTAGGGCATTAACAGTTAAGCCAATTAGTCAAAGTGACGATGTCGGTGGCACAAGTCGACAAGTCGTGTTAGGAGTCGACAAGTCACATGTTTTTTTCCCCCTCTCTCTGTATATGTGCGCTTGTGTACACAATGCAATCTCTCAGATTTAATTGAGAGTTGGGTTCCGGGTCGGGCCGCGGTCACCGCACTGGGGGCTGGTCCAGTGGGTGTGTGTACCCGGCGACTTTTTTAAAAGTCAACAAGAACAAATGACCTTTGCTGCAGAGAGTATAATATACCTTACGTCAAGTAAGCGAGTGTGTTGGTGTCTTAATGTTCAGGTTGGCCCCGTCCTGTTATCAGACCCATGTATGTGGTACTGACACCAGTCGTCAAGAAGAGATGTTTCCACTGAGCGGCCCCACTCCATCCGGCGACACACGGTTAGATAATTTATGAGTTCTTCACCTCTGGTTCAATAATTCACAAAGCCCTTACTCTGCCACTGGTGAGTCACGGACAAGCTTTTTACTGAGAGAGGAAGCAGAGGGACCACGGTACAAGAAAGAGAGACATTTGTGTGCAAACTCAATAACAACTTGCCACTCTATTACTTTTTTAGGCTTGCTAAATTTAGCACAGTCTCCATGACTCAGGGGAGGAGGACGAGGGAGGGTGAGGCAGCTTTTAGTGATGAGGTAGTAACTGAGGGGGCCTGAAAGCATGAAGCAGCCTATTAAAGCAGAGGGATTTCCTGAACCAGTAAACACAGGAGGAAGTAGACGCAGGAGACAGGCTTCACTCAAGTCATTTGTCCACATTAAAATACCTGTCATTTACATGTGTCTGTCCTCAGGGATCCAACCACAGCCAGATCACGTACAGCTCTTAATGGTCCTACACTGTACGTCCTGAATTCCTCCTCAGATTCAATCACAGAATCCACACATGAATGTGATCCATCTTCAGTCCACTTTTAAGAGACCGCTTCCTCAGCCGACGTCCTCGCATCCACTGCAGTTTCACCATGTTTTTACACTAATCCATCCATCTTCTATCGCGGTTTTACACTTAATAATAAACCCATACTAACACCGATCGTCACATTTTTTTTCTAAGGGTTAAACTCTTATTTCATGCTTGCAGCTGGAGCAGTGCTTTGGTTCATATCGAGCATATCTATACAGTCAGTTTTGTTTTCTCTCCCTGTATTTGAGTACAGTTTGCATGTTCTCCTCGTGAGTGCGTGGATTTCCCTGGGGTCTCCTGTTTCCTCCCACAGTCCAAAAACAAGCAATATGGGGATTAGGTAAATTGGACACTCTACATTGACCGTAGGTGTGAGTGTGAGAGTGGATGGTTGTTTGTCCCTGATGGACTAGTGATGTGTCCAGGGTGTACCCTGCCTCGTGCCCTATGTCAGCTGAGATTGGTACAGCGCTCCCCGCGACCCTCATGAGGACGATAAAGTGGTACAAGATGGATTGATGGATGGATGAACAGTGGTCCTTAAGGCTGTCCACATGATCCATGATCGGACGAATTTTAATACCAGGACGAAATGAGGCCTAATACACATGCATGAGGAGGGAGGAAAGAGTAAACAGCCAGTTTGTTCAAACATGCAAACCTCAGTGCTGCTGAACAATAAATGTTAGTGTTTTATCCTAGAGAGGGACAATGCAATGTTGTTGACCTCCTTGGCTAGATGGAAATCTATACACATGGATGGGGCAGGAGTGAGTTAATACAGGACGTTGAAAAAACAAAGCCCTTTGCCAGTGTGTTTACACGGTGCTTGATTACTTGGGAAACACAGGGGCATTGTGGGGCACAGTGCCATCCTTTGATGCCTGACAATCAATGAGAGATGGGTGGAGGTCGATGGAGGGCACAACGCACAAAGGAACACAATGACACACATACAGGGAAGTAGCCACAGGGTTGACACACTGAACTAAATTATAAATAATAAACTAGGTCTTTGTCCACTGGCATAAAAATACACTTGGCAGGATTTGGTCAGACAGAGTTGGCTCTGTGCTCTCCAGTTACTTTAACACCATCTCTAATGTAGAGGTATGAAAACACTAAAATAAAACCATAACCCTAGCACCAAACAACCAACAGTGTTCAGACCTGGTATTCACAGCTGTCCTGAGAGACCCAATCATATTAGGTCATCGTAGGTATACTGTTCACACCTGGAATTAAAATGCTTCCCTAATGTGTCCCTTGTGACCTCATGCTTCACCTGCACGATATTCCTCAAACCACCATCAAATAAGATTTTTGTGATCCGATCTGGCATGCACTTATGAGTACTTACTGTCTAAACAATGTGTAATTATTGTATTATAATGTATTTTTAGAGTGTCTAAAAGTGCAGAACCAGTACCTATTCTTAACTATATTAAGTCTTAAGGAATGACATTGTTCATGACACTTTGAAATCTAAAAAATCCATACAGATTCAGTTTACAATTAGCCAACAAACCAATCTTCACAATACTGAAGCTGAAACCACAGAACGCCAACACAGAGGCTTGCAACTATAGAGCCACCATCTGATGGTAAAACATAGCAGTGTTTTCCTAATCGTGACTGTGTGTGCTATGTTAAATATGCCTTTGATGTATGTGTGCATTAACAGCCTGAAGAAGGGGAAATGAAATGAAAAACTGGGTCACGGGTAAGCATCATCATGACCCATTGACCTCATTTATTAGTCATTTTCAATTCACACTTATCCGGTCTGGTGTGAATTAACCTGGCATTTACGTGTTGAATGTTAGAAAAACACAAACTCGATGACCTGTATTCTCAGATGTGCCCATGAATGAGCATGTCAGCCTACGGTATTTGTGCACACATGCTTCCCCCTGAGCTGTGCTTCTGCTGAGTTAAATCCCCACGTGCAGGAGGGAGCCTGTGCTCATAATCAGCAAGCCTGCAGCCGCACAGGGCCCTGAATAAACCCAGCCCTCCTGATGGGAAGCCCTGAGATCCAATTTTCCTGTCAATCCATGTGTCCCTGCAGTGTGCCATAGAGTCCCACGCAAAGCAGGAGCTCTTAGTACACCAGCCACGTGTGTGTCTCATCAACCTGCCTTGATTGGTCTCATCCACAAAATTTCTCAAAACTTGAGTGCATTTCTTAAAACAGCTTTTGGTTTAAATGCGTCTCATTATCTAATGGACACATCTCTTAAGAACATCTTACTTACGATAAATGCATTGTGGTAGACACATATTTACAAATGGTGTTTGCTTAGATTATTAAATCTCAAGAGCTGAAAAGACACCAGAAGCAATGCTGGACTGGATCACTATCAATGAAGGGAAGAGTAACAGAGTTCAGTGATGAATAGTCCTCTTATCCACAGAGAAGGCTGCTGATAAAGACTCAGTCTTGCGTGGGAGGGAGAAATAAAACACACTGGACATCAGAATTCAGTGGCGGTTATCTTCATAGTAATAGAAGGAAGCAGCTAAAAATTCAGCACTTACACATCAATGGAGGAGGCTGGCTGACATGTATGCAAAATGTTCAAACAGTGCGTGAGGCTTTTTGAATCTGAATGACACTATTTAGGCAGAACGGAGGCAACAAGCGATGGCTGTGAGCTGTTGGGAGGCAATTATGCTGCATGAGGATGAGCCTCCACGTCTGAATCAAACATTATGCAATGAGACTACTATGACCATGGGTCCATAGAAAAGTGCGGGAAGCCACACAAGGTTTGCTGCCTTTTGAATAGCAGCACATGGAAAAGCCATTAGAGGAGGCCTTGGGCTAGAAATGCACATCACCATAAAGCAGTGGCCATAAATATGAGACTCTAAATAAAAGAAGACACAATGGAAAAGCTGCTGATTATGTAAGGATTTTGAAAAAGCAATATGTCAGTTGCATAATGAATAAATATAAAGAGGAGTGTGAAACGCATCTTACTAGATTGTACTTCACATCTATAGCTAAATCCCCACACAGTAAGTTAAACATGCAGATGTGTCTGGCACAATAACACTTTTGGCATCGGATCTGGTAAATTGAATGTGCCAAAATGCTCAAATGGGGCATATTCCACCTACACATGCATGCAAAGTGCTGGGGTCAATGTACCCTATAAAAATGACCTCAGTCTGGTAACTGCAGACATCCAAAACCGCGTTACTGTACGTTCACACCTACTGGTCTCCGCTACACTCGGTTCAATTGGGGGTTGCAACATAGCCGGTCCGAGTTTGCTTTCACACTGCACTTCGTGTTAGAAGGGCTGGTGTGAATACGACTTTAGAAACACATGGCAGAGGTCCAGCAAATTTGACCAATCAGTGGAGGCCTGTGATGCTCGAAACTTCCACCGTGCAGTTCCAGAAGGCTACAAGTACAGTCATACGGCTCAGTCTTCTCCTGCATCTACGGTTATACCTCAAAAACTAATGATGCTAAGTTTAAGAAATCTATCAGGTGTGTGGGAGCAGGGAAACATTTAAAACATGCAGGAGAGGGGTCTCCGAGGGCCAGGAACCATGTATGGTACCTTGATTTTCTACATGAAAATAAAAAAAATATTGTAAACTATAACAAAAAGAAAAAAGTCTACGGTTGAAATTTTATATTTCCAAGTATTTCAATGAGTGACCTCTAGATGAGGAGACACCTGAGAACAAGACAGTCCTGTCAGCAGAAGTGTGTCCATCTGTAGTGCCATGGCCTGTTAGATGCTGCTTGCAGCTTTAAATTACCAATGAAATTGCTGAAGACAGAGCAGACACACAAAGAGAGTCTTCAGCGTCTGTAGCATCTTCAGCCTCTTGAACCGGACGGTTTCCTTTGGGACCCCGATGATCAACTCGCTAACCTCTTAACTGGAAACAATCTGGCCGACTCAGCTGCTTTTACAATGACCCCTGTGCTCTGAGCCGAATTCCTAACAGTCCAGTGGAAAGGTTGTGGATGCAAACACACAAAACACACAAGCAGATGCTGTCTTCAAGCTGTCAGAGCAGCACAGTCTCATTAACATTCTGCATCTGGCTTCACATCACACACACAAACACACACAGAGGGAGAAATGTCCTCTGAGAGAAATACACTGCATTTTGTCAGTAAAATGCTATTACCTTGACTGTACAGATGGGAAACGTGAGCCAACAATAGATCAAGTGGAACCATCATTTCTCTATACGGGTAAAACTCCGCTCAGTCACAATGTTTTTATTGTCTTTCATTTAATTGTTGAACAGACATTAAAGGTTTATGGTGCCCGGTACAGACAGATTCTGTCATTACATTTTTTTAATAAGTAATTTGTGGTATTTTTGGGAAAACCAATTAAGGACATGAAAATAATACAGATAAACTTTTTGAAATTGTATTAGCAAATTAAACACCCGACAGATCAAGGTACTTCATCGCGTCCATGTAAGGATTCAGCTCTGCTCACTGATTTACAACGTTGTGGCAAAATCATCATTCAAATACAAATATTCAAGCAAGATTCACAGCGATTCGATGAGTCGAATTGCAAATGTTTTGTAGCGGTTTTCTTTTGGAGACAAACCCTAAAGTGAATTTTGAACAAAAAACCTGAGGTGGAATGTGTTTGTTGTCAAAGCTGGACAAGTTTTTTCCTCTCCTTACTTATTTTGAATAGAGCTTTACTGAATGTCTATGTTGAGGTTGGATATATATGGAATAGAAAAAGCGTTACAGGTTGTCAGCGAGGAAAAGGAAAAGGGTTGGATGGCGTGACTTTTGCTTGAGTCCAGTCTGCTGCAGACATGTGGTTACATTATAGATGGTGATGGATGGAGGGGTCGTTCACTCTGCCATAAGCTGCCTGTCAGTAAGGTTGTGCTTTTAAGAGCTGACTGCACTGAGAAGAGGCTGATGCTGCTGCTGAGCTGACATTAAACCATCACTTACATCTTCTGTTTGTCTTGTTAGAAATGGCCTTCTATAACATGAAGAACTACAATACCAGGTGGTCCTATGCGGCTGTGCTGTATAGTTCATCATTATCAAAAACAAAATAAAAAACAGCCCTATTTGTTTTTTCTATGTGCTATGCACATGTTAAATGATCAACCAATAGTTAAAGGTCCAGTATGTACAATTTAGGAAGGTTACCAACAGAAATTGAATATAATATTTAAAATTAAATTTTCATTCATCTGAAAATGAAGAACTGTTTTGAGTGCCTTACCTCATAATGAGCCCCTTATATTAAATAACTGGTCCTCTTCCATTGAGTACCCATGGGATTCAGTTGATGCCACTCAGTCCTTTAATACTCTAGATTTTTGGTGTCATATTACAGAGTGAATGTAGAATCACAATCACTGCCAGAAATCACAATTAAATGTTTAACTCAATTGAAAAAGCTTGATCTACTTTAACAGCTAATAAAATAAAATAAAACAAAATTCTTTTTGTGGGTGAAAATGCCTTCAATCAACCTTTACACTTACAGAAGTGATTATGGATGACAATTGCACATATTCCACTACCATTATGTTAATAAAACCATACTAATAAACCAGATTGATTATGCAGGATAATCCAGATTATATTACCATGGAATAAATGCTTAATTGGTGGAGGAACACTTTGGACATATCATACTAATTTAATACTAATGAAAGCTGTACATTACTGTACATTACTATTTTATGTCCTTTGTGAAATGCTGTTTGAAATGAGTCATGTGGGGTAAATTGCCATGTCTTGTGAGTAAAATAATATGTTCCTTGTTTCTTCCCACCACTGGACATAACAATAAAAGTCAGCCAATGGGCTTGGCAACAAGGCCAGTACTGGGTGAGATAAAATCTGAACTCATCAAATGAGACTCTTAACTGTTCACTCTGTCTGTGAATCTCGGCAAGAATCTTTAAGTCTGACACTATCTGTTTCCTCCATAGCACTTGCTTCTTTTTGTCAGCTGCTGCGTGTGTGTTTATTTGAACACATCTCCAGACTGACAGAGCATGAACATGCTAAACAATTATTAGCATTTTTATCAAGGGGCATTCCTGCTCTCCAGTCAGCAACTTAAAAGCCCTGTAAAGTGATAAGAAATATCACTTCTGACTTTTTGATGTGTTAATAGCCACCTAACCAAATTTGAGTGATTATAGAAGTCGCTAAGTGTTTAAAAATTAGGTTTTAAATCATGTAAAATTCGGATTCACGCTCTGCTCTGAGACTGTGGGGGGCGTGGCCACACTCACACACACTATTCTGGTCTTCCAGTTCAAGTGGGGACCAGAGTCTACGAACGTCGCAGTTCTACAGTGTTTGTACAGAATATTAACATAAACGCTCCGATAACATGTAGAGAAGCAACATTTTCACCATTCTGGTGTCAGTTTAACAACATATATGCACATAAACAGAGCTAGTTTAGCAGCAGTCCTTCACCCTCACTCTCCCTCTTTATTAGCAGCACCTGCTGGAGTCTACTCCTCTTTCTGTTCTTCTTCTATGCTTCATTTCCTCATCTTTTAGATAAAGTGTCAGTGCTTTACTGTGTGTTTTTACATCCAAGTAAGACACATTTGTGGGACAAAACAAAGGAAGCAGTGCAGGTGCAGTTAAAGGTCCTGAGAGTTTTTATATTGACACCATTTTTGAGGAGGAGTTGAGCTAAATGTGGCTCCTGAGCATCATAAAGCCATATTTTCAGACATGCCTGCAAGTTTTTGAAAAGAATATCTAATATATACAATGTGTGAAGACAAGAAAAGCTGAATTCAACCCTGAGGGTGGACCAATATGGGTCTTTCTATGACTAATGTTAATCTTCAGAAATCAATTCACCAAAGATACCGAGGATGAAATGGTGGATCACTGCAATAAAATAAACTCAAAGCAAGAATAGAAGATGGAGTAATGGGGACACACAGGCAACTAAAAAGGAGAGCCTGAACTGTATTTTGAGACACTAACTTTATAACATTAACCTTTAGTCTACTGTATTTGACAAAGTTAGGAGCCCAATCATTTCCCCTTAACTGCATACACAGTAGTGGTGAATCTGGATGCCAACAAATTCCTACACTAATTAACCTAAATATCTTGTTTATTTTACATGAATTCATTGCTAAGTGTACACGTTCTCCTGAGTAAAATGAGTTATAGACCTTGTAAAGCTGAAGGTCTGGAATAATGTCCACTCCGGTTGTTTCCATACTTGTTAAAAGCACCTGGGAGTATTGTAAGGATCAGATATACTCAGTGTGTAAGATTCTATGATATATCGCTCGATCTCAGTGGATTTAAAGTGCAAAGTAAGCTCTCAAAGGTTAAAACCGGCACTAGTGACGTTCATTTTTTCCTGCCAACATGGCGCTATAAGCAAATTGAGTCATGTGGCATCTGGAGCTCTATAATAAGAAGCTGATTAATGAAATTATAATCAACCAATGATGGCCATTAAAAAATGACAAAAATCGGCTTATTTAATTGGCCGGACTGATTAATACATCAACCCTTCTCCAAAGTGCAACTGTTCAGCTGGGGTACAGTAGATCATTCCCTCTTAAACTGTCTCTGAGGGTTGGTGGTCATATTTGATGTTGTGCACATGCATCGTAAAGGGATAAAATGAACTGTTTCACCTCCAGTTAAAGCATTTCCCCATGGTCTTTCTGTGTAGCACATTATTGTTGCCACAGCTGCCTGATTTTAATTACGCCAATGGTAATTAGAGGTTTTCCATAATTGGGATAGGGACTCCAGACTGTCACCCACCCACAACATCCCTTGTAGACGGTGTTTTCTGGTAAAGGGGGAGGATGGTTGACACACACACACACATACACACATTGACTCATACTGCCTTCATGCAGCTGCGACTGATGTTCTAACAGGACAAGTGTGTGTGTGTGTGGGGGGGGATGAGTTACAGTTTATCCTGCAGGCAGGACACAAGAACAAAGGAGGTTCTCAGGGGACAACAGGGTTCAGTGTAAGAGGTTGTTACTGCCACAAATCCCAATATTATATATCTCCAAATGAGATGCCATGAACAACCTTCATGTTGTTCATGGCATCTGAGCCGAGCTGTCTTTTCCAGCTCAGCGCAGATATTTCAAATTCTTTCAAAAGGTTTAATCACTGTGCTCGTGAATCAAGGTGGCATTCCTCTCAACAAGGCTGAGTGTCTTTCAGCTGTGGTCAACAGCAGAGGCTACATTTAGCTCCACTCTATTCAGCATTTTTTTTTTTTGTGTTGATTCAGCAGAATGTACGAAAAATACAATACAGTGAAATGTAAAAGGTGTTTCTAAAACGTGTGCAGTAAAACACAGATTTGAGTCACACACAAATGATGGCTTTATGCACAACAGAACTGGGGTTAATATGGTTGATACGGTTAATTAATTATCTACAGTTAACTCACTTATCATGTGGAAGGTAATAGGATCTGAGGCCCATCCAACCATCATTTTTCAAGAGATAATGTTTATCCTGACTCAAGGAGACCACTGCACCACCATCACATTATGTATTGTATTTTTGTTTGTTGCAAGAACAAAGCAACAAATATGTGCTAAAAATCAGATGTGTCAGAGAAATCCACAAAGCAGTATTCCTATCTAAATTTACACTGCAGTCACATAAAGTGGTGTCATTTGTGGGGAGTGAACTCACGACATTTTAATGACCACGGCAATTACTATGACTAAGGGTCCAAGCAATTGGAAGTCAATAAAATGGAAAAAAGAAACACATGAACTCTGCCAATAAGTTAATGGAGGGTAATTACACTGTGTCCAGTCAAGCTGACTCCAAAACGAAACCAATACGATGCCACACTGGCATTGAAGGCCCCGGGGCTCTTCGTACACCTGCCATGCATTCCTGCTGGTTTAGCCTGACAGATCGACCTGTCTCATTAATTCTGGTCTTAGAGACTTCTGTTTACATCTGTGTGTGTGTGTGTGTGAAAGCCTGCAGGAGCACTGTTTGACCTTTCATCACATCACCCCACTGATTAAATGCATGTAGGGAGCAACAAGGCAACACTCTGCAGGAGGATGTAAAATCTATGACTTCTACAGCGTATGACAGCGTCCCTCACTGAGTTAGACATTAGCCTGTCAACTTCACTATTGGAAACTGAAAATAACTCCCAATGTATGTTAGAATGACTAGAATTAACTATATATCCATCTATAATCAACCCTGCTTATCTAACGAGAGTCATTGGGGAGCTGGAGCCAAAGGGCGAGAGGCAGGGTGCATGCTGTTCAGGCCAGGTCACCAGACCCCAGTCCATCATACAGCAATAAAGACCAATGTAGCTCACCTTTACACTAGAGATGAGTTATTACACATACTCGGCATTAATATATCAGTGCTGAAAACAGCAAGCTTAATTGCCTTCACGCCAAATAGTATTTGCTCTGCAGGACCAAAAAAGATGCATATGCCCTCATTCACACACATCTATGATTTGTGAGAGTAAAATATGAGTAGAATTAAAATAACAGAAAGAGCTGCAGCAGCAAAATATTGTCCCAGGGGTTATTGCAAACATATACAGTATCCACAGGGACGGCACATGTATAATATCAGAAGTAGCAAACAAACAGTGTCGTTTTAGAAAGTGATCAGCTGCTGCGTATGTCTGTGCTGCCATGATCTAATTTGGTGAAGAGATTCTGCAAATGAAGAATCTGTTTCCTGTCAGTCTTTCCTGCTTAAAACCACACAAGCCAAACATGCAGGTGAAATGGACTCAGCAGCAATCCTAGCTTCTATTATACAGTATTTTCCATTCCTACAAAAACAAAGGAGCTGCTGCTGGTCCGAATTACACAGTTTTACTGTATTCATTAACATTATCTGATTGCAGTCTGGAAGCCAGCCAGATTTCCCATCGGCCCTCAGGGCATTTCCAGTCTTGGATTGCTTGGATGGATGCACCTGTTTCCTGACGCCCAGTCATCCCCAAAATGTTGCACGACCACACTCCAGGGAGTCTTTGAAAAACTCCAGGGACTCACCGAGAAATAACGGCACTGCCTTGGTATTTCACTTACTAAATGACATCACATAATGGGATGAGAAAATAAAGACAAATGCAGTCATCATTCTAACACATCATCATTTTACACTCTACACCCTGTCTGACACAGGTGACGGTGTTGGGTGATTACTAAAGGTGAGGAGAGTTCAGTGTGACAGCTGTTTTCCTCCTTTGAGTCAGGTAATGAGGTTAAGTTCTTAAGTGTAGGAGTCAGTCATTTCTCGAGCAGCTTTGAACAATGGAAATCAAATACTCAAGACTATGGTTTCGATATGGCACTATACGGGGACTTTTTGTCCACAGTGGCTTCTTAAGTTAAGACAGCAAAATTCATTACTGAGCTTCAGCGACTGACTGCGCACAAATACCTATCAATATTTTATCAAACAAAATCAGTCAAAGACCTCTAAGGATAAAACACTAGACTCCCAGTTAATTGGTCTTTAAACAAATTAAACCATGATTCAGTTACAAATGTATTATATACAGTACATAGACTGTTATACATAAAATACTGTATATTGTGAAAATAAAATTAAACGAATGATGGTTGATATAATCCCAGTTAGGGACCTCAACACACACACATACACACACTCTCTCTCACACACACACACATACACACACACACATCAGTGCCCTCGGGAACACTTTATGTGAAGTAAAGCATTGTTTGTGGTGGGAAAAAATTATCTACCAAACAGGCAACATTCACTTCTCTGTATTTTCATTTCAGAAAGAAAATTGAAGGGCTACTTACTAAGGGGCGCGTTCAGGGCGCTTTCACCTGCATCGCATCACTCACATGAAAGTCCCGTTCACATTGAGGCTCCGCAGCTTGAATCTTGGCAGCTCCTCACACTAATGGATCGTAAAGAATGTGTGCAGGCACTGAAGCAAGAACCTGCACTGACCGACCGTTTGTTTAAAACACACACCGACCTTCCCCGGTACTGCCTGGATGGATTTTAACGGTGGATCCCGGATACACCACACACGACCACTCTCCTTTGCGGGTTTCTCCTTGGGAACTGTGTTGCGTTCAATTCGTGCTCGTAAAAATCAGCCCTCAGATTAGAATGGGAATAAAGCGAGCTGGCTTTACACAAAGAAAGAAAGAAAGAAAGAAAGAAAGAAAGAAGCTGTCTTAAAGAAATAACTATTATTTCCAGATTGTTATTATTATTGTTGTTATTATTATTATTATTGTCATTATTATCATTAGTATCATTATTAGTATTACTATTATTATTATTACTAAAAGCAAACTGTCCCCACCAAAAGATCATAGCCTAATAAAAAAAAGATACAGGTTCCAAAATGGCATGTATACAAACAAATAACTAAACTCCGAAAGGAGGTACAGTATCTGTACTAATGTCTCCATAGCTGGGACTGATTAGTGTGATAGTGCACCTGGTGTTAAACATGACCAACAGGATCTCATTTACAGATGCATGAAGTTGACTAATAAATTGAAACTTCCTTAATACAGCCTGAGGAGTATTGACTCGCAAAGACAAACTATTCACTGGCAATACTCCAGCTTCTTAAGTAGAAAATGTCAGCGCAGCATTATAAGCCATCTCTAATCTCTGCATGCTAGTGTTTGTACTTCAGTGTGCACTGTGTGTGTGCAGTTACATATAATTTAACATTTTAAGAGCAGAGATCAAGATCAAAATGGACGTGCATTTAAATGCATCTGTAGCATAACAAGATATATATATCTATATCTATATCTATCTATATATATATATATATATATATATATAAACACACATACATATATATATATATATATATATATATATATATATATATATACACATATACATGTATGGCTGTAATTATACATTAAGTTGAGTGGGAGACTGACTGGGCATTTCTAGCTTTTAGTGGGTCATACATGGGCCAGGAATATGGTGAATTGGATATTTCCAACAGCAAGTGAAGAGAGCATTAACCAAATGCTGGACTATGCTCTTACACTCTTTCTTCCTGATTGGTCCAGATGAAAAAACGCTAGCTGAGGCCACCCATTCAGCCTCTTGTGTCCCCTCAGACCCCCAAAACACACACACACACAAGGCAGAGAGGCAAAGATGATGCAAACAAGAAAAATGTTGAATAAATATATAGTACACAACTTTTTCTGGTGCTATAACCCTTCTCTGTTAGTCTTATTGCTAGTGTTTGTGGTGTTATATAATACTTATAATAATATGAAAAAACTTGTAATAATATGACTAGAAGAACATATAATTATACATTTTTAAGGGAGTGTATCCTTCAACAACACCACAACCAACCTATGGCTCAAAAGTGCAGCAGATGCAGTAGAAATGCAACATATAGATTATTCTGTATGCCTAAAGATGGGAAGTCATGCCAATTGAGAGAGGGCATTCAAGGCAATGTGTCATGCTCGTGATGCGAGCGTACTGCACTAGTATAATATTACAGACTGTAATCATAAAGACTATTCTGCATCCTGCAATATGAGGGGCACATGCAATTTGGTAAACTATAATAATACTAATAAGAAGCTAAACGTTTACATAGGTCCACACTTCCCCCCGGCAGACTGGGGCTGCCGTCACAGTTACTGTCTCACAACCTGGGAACTCTCTGTTGTGACTCAACAACACTATTGTGAATTTGTGGATAGTTGCTTGGAAACAGTAAACCTTGCCTCCCACAGTGCAAGGGCAACCCCCTCAGTAACTGATATCACCAAATTGCAGCCAGTGTTTACCTCCATCCATGGAAACCGACCCTCCTCGCTTCTTTTCATATGGGATACAGACACAGTGTAACAGGATGCCTGTCTTTTTGCAATCTATCTTGTTCGTTTTAAAAACACATGACAATGGCATCTTAGAAGTTTTTTTTATGTTTGTTTATTTTTTTAATAAGTGAAAAACGGAAACTGAATCTCACAGGATAGTGTGTGTGGGTGTGGCACATATTTTATTTAGAAATTATTTAGAGAATCACAAGCATTGGTGAGACAGTTCATGGTTTCATCACCTAAGATAAATTTATATTTATCATATGGTGAAATTAAGTCAAATAATTGACTAATTGTGTTTGCAGGTGCAGAGGGTGCACCCTACAACTCAACAGTTTCAGTTTTTCCAGTGTTACTTCTCCATAGACAGACACTTAGGCTT